>NC_133104.1:14642467-14942467 GCF_022965805.1 Primulina eburnea | reverse complement strand
GTTGGTGTCTAAGTTTCTTGCATTTAGGTCTTATGTGGCCTATCTTACAACAGTAAGTACATGTTGGTGGTGTTCTTGGTTTTGCCTTTGCGATAAGACTAGCGAAGTTGACTGATTTCTTTTCATATCCTAGACCTCCTTTGTCGAAGTTACACCTTTGCATGCTCAAGAGGTTTTCTAGTTTACCGCTACTCACATTGAACTTGTTGAAGGCTTTCTCTAAGTCTCTTAGGTTTGTCTTGAGCTTAGTGTTGTCATGCATCCTAGCTTCTAGTTCAGTTTTAAGTTGCTTATTCTCATTTCTAAGTGACTTAGCCTTATTGTACATACTAGTGTAAGCGGAGAGTAATTCATCGTAAGAGGGTACCTCGTCGTCATCCGAGTCGGTCAGATGATCTTCCTTCGCCATGAAGCATAGGGTAGACTCCTCTTCGTTGTCGCTGTCGCTCCACGTGGCTAGAAGGGCCTTTTTCTTGTCTTTGCCGGCCTTCTTCTTGGAGGGACACTCGTTTGCATAGTGACCCTTTTGTTGACAGTTGTAGCAGGTCACTTCCTTCTCAAACTTTTTGTCTTTCTTGTTGAAGTTGGAACTCCGCATGAATCTTTTGAACTTTCTAGTGAGGAGTGCCATTTCTTCATCGTCGCTATCTTCAAGTTGACTGGTCAAGGCGATCCCTTTCGCCTTTACTTTATCGTCATCTTTCTTTGTCTCCTTCCGGGTAGATACTTCAAGTTCATGGGTCTTTAGGGTCCCATGAAGTTGATCAAGGTCGTAGGATGCCACATCTCCCTTGTTGGATTCAATGATAGCCGTGCGCTTTGCATCCCATTCCGCCGGTAATGCTCGAAGGGCTCTCCTCCACACTTGTTTAGTTGGGTAGTTCTCACCAAGTTGGGCAAGCTCATTGATGATTTGGGTGAGCCGCCGGAACATGGTGTCGATATCCTCCTTGGGTTCCATCTCAAAGGTCTCGTACTTGAGTTGGAGAAGGTCTATCTTCGTTTCTTTGACTTGATTGGTTCCCTCGTGGCAAATCTCCAATTTGTCCCAAATCTCTTTGGCGGAGGTGCAAGCCGAGATTCGGTTGTATTCATTCATATCTAGAGAACAATGAAGAATATTCATAGCTTTAGCATTTTGAGAGATAAGTTTCATATCGTCCTTGGTGAAGTCATCCATTCCCTTAGGAATTTCCTTATTATCCACCGTTTTCATGGGGATATAGGGACCTTTCACCGTTATTTTCCAAAGGTCGTAATCGACGGATTGGATGTATAGAGATATTCTATTTTTCCAATATCCGTAATTTGTACCATTGAAAAGAGGGGGACGATTTGTGGATTGTCCTTGGGCATACTCGCTTGCTAGATTGGCCATTTTAAAAGATTTTGAAAAACCTTGCTCTGATACCACTTGAAGAACCTAAAGGGGGGGTGAATAGGTTCTTTTAGGCCCTTTAGCGTTTTTAAAACGAGTTTGCAAAAATTGCAAGCGGAAGACTTGAGGGACAATCACAAATAAAGTGAATGCGTAAAGTAAGTGCGTAAAATAAATGCGTAGTAAAGTAAATGCGTAAAGTAAAGAGGGATAGAGATGTTTATGGAAGTTCGACGAAGAATCGTCTACGTCTCCCCTTCTCGATGAGGATCGAGGTATCACTATATCGACTTGGCTTTAGGAGCTCCAAGCTAGCTTTTACAACCACGCCTCGATGCGTCTACTTGGCCTTGAGGGCTCCAAGGATAGCCACGAACTTTACAACCCACTCGAGAGTATTACTTTCACTCTTTTTCTACAACTCTTTTGATATTACAACTCTTTTAATCAACGCACACAAGAGATAGTAGAAAGCTTTGTAAGAGACAAGAGAGTGGAGTGGGATCGAATGATTGAAAATGCATCCTCAAAGGCCTATTTATACTAGACTTGGACGCCAAGGTTCGGATCTTCTGTTTATGCTTCGGAACGTCCGATCTGATTGAAATCAATTTGCGTAAATCTGGGATGACTTCGGATCGTCCGTTCATGACTTCGTAGGGTCCGAACATATGCTTCGGAGGGACCGATCATACTTCGTTGCTTCCGAACAGTTCTTTCAGACAGTGATGAACAACTTCGGAAGGTCCGAACTCAGGTTCGTACCGTCCGAACATTCCCGCGTTTCCGGAGATTTGAAATCTTCAACACTTCGTAACGTCCGATCATGTCTTCGTAGCGTCCGAAATCTAACTCAATCAACAGTCAGATCAATTTGTCTCCGCATTGAAGTGATTTGATTGCTTGAGTTCGGAACGTCCGATCACGTCTTCGGAACGTCCGAACTGGCTCCTCGCAGCTTCCGAACAGCTTCTACTTTGCTTCTGATTTGCACAAATTCGGAACGTCCGAACCACATTTCGGATCTTCCGAACGTAAACTGTTCTTAATTTCCTGCATGCCTCAATATAAAACATTAGTACATTTTTAATCCAAGTTTTGGTATCATCAAAACAAAAACTTTGGGATATGTTACAGCATTAAAAACATTAATCTCATCCTCGAGATTTGTATGCGTTTAAGGCGTAACATGTGTTAATTGGGTTATGATTAGTCGTTTATAGTTGTGTTTTGGGCTATAGTATTATTGGTTATTATTTATTTGAGGTATTAGTTGGTGTTGATTGTTCGTTTCAGCGTTTCGGATCGATTTTAGTTGAGTTTGTACTGTTCATTGCCGTGAGTAGAGTGCACCCGCGCTCTTAGATGAGTGCCCCCGCGGTGTACTATTCATGATTTTGGTTTTGGAGGGCCGTGGCATCACCGCACCCGCGGCAGTGCAAGGACCGCACCCGCGGTGATCGTGCATGAGAATTATTTTGGTATGCCGAGAGCATGGCGCACCCGCGGTGCTTGTGTTGGCGCACCCGCGGTGTAAGTATGGGCGAGTTATTTAGTACCTTTTTGATTGAGTTGACTTCATTCCATACCTTATCCTATCTACTTTTCGAGATTTTCTCTCCATTGACAAGGGTTTTCATCCATTTCTTTTGCTTCCTATCTTCGATTCTTGGCTTTGTTTGGATTTCCGACTTGAGATCATCGTTCTCCGTGGTATAAGGAAGCTTAGGTAAGTTTTTGGTGCGATTCTAACGAGGTTTTGAGTTAAGGGTTATTTTGGATTTGATGTTTGAGTTGTTTAATGGATTATTTGGCTTGTACTTGTGGATCTAGAGTTGATATTGGTGTTATTTATGGATTATTGTTGTAGGTGGTGTACCAAGAGCTTATTTGAGGTGTTCTATTGGTAGTAAGTGGAATTTCATCCCTTGTGCTCACATGATATTATATGTATTGTGTTTTAAAGGTTTCAAAGTGTTATTCCCTTCCATTGATCCATTGTTATGTATCGATTTCATTGATTATCTATTGGAGGCATTGATGTCTCACCATTGTTATAAAGGGAATACAAGAAATATTATGAGATTGCGAAACGACGGCCTTAAATGTTATTGAGAATTCAAATGTTTTTATTGGATTGATTTAATCATAGTCAGAGCATTGCATGCAATTAGATGATCATCGACCATAGGCTTTTATCCCCTCACAGTTATCGATTTATATCGATGGGATATTGGCAACCACAGTTACAGATACTATTGATATCAATCCAACCATAGAAAAGAGAATACCATCGTATTGCTATCTATTGCCATTGCTATTGCTACAGTTATTGCTACGTTATTCATGTTTCAGAGTCGATGGTATTTATGATTTAAAAGCCATGTTTTACAGTGTATACTATGTATCATTGCTATGTAAGAGTTCCACTTGCTGAGATTTATTCTCATTTCAGTTATTTTCATGTGATGCAGATAAGAGCGACGGACCGGGACGTTGACTGTGGATGGGGGTCATATGCATACGAAGATTGGAAGGATGATTATTTTGTACCATTTTGTAACATGATCACACTAATGATATTTTGTATTTTGTTATGTCATTGGAATGATCATGTTGTTATTTTGTAAACACTTTTATAAAATGTATTTTGAAACTCCTTCCATATTTTAAAGAAAAATTTATTTCCGCTGTGCATTTTATTTAAAGAGGTCAGGGGTGTCACAACTTGGCACAAAATTGTTGTTTTCTACTCCTTGTCATCCTCAAACGGATGGACAAACTGAAGTTGTCAATATAACTTTGGGAACACTTTTGCGTGCTATTCTTAAAAAGAACTTGGATTGACATTTCTATGGACTTTATTTTGGGGTTGTTGTGGACAGATTCTCTAAGATGGCACATTTTATAGCTTGTCATAAAACCGACGATGCTTCAAGCATTGCGGATTTGTTCTTTAGAGAAGTCGCTAGGTTGTATGGCATGCCTAGGACTATTGTTTCTCGTCGCAATGTTACATTTTTGAGTTACTTTTGGAATAATTTATGGGCTAAACTTGGCACAAATTTGTTGTTTTCTACTACTTGTCATCCTCAAACGGATGGACAAACTGAAGTTGTCAATAGAACTTTGGGAACACTTTTGCGTGCTATTCTTAAAAAGAACTTGGATTGATATTTCTATGGACTTTATTTTGAGGTTGCCTAGGACTAAGAAGGGGAGGGATTCTATTTTTGTTTTTGTGGATAGATTCTCTAAGATGGCACATTTTATAGCTTGTCATAAAACCGATGTTTCTTCAAACATTGCGGATTTTTTCTTTAGAGAAGTCGCTAGGTTGCTTGGCATGCCTAGGACTATTGATTCTGGTCGCGATGTTAAATTCTTGAGTTACTTTTGGAATAATTTAGGGGCTAAACTTGGCACAAAATTGTTGTTTTCTACTACTTCTCATCCTCAAACGGATGGACAAACTGAAGTTGTCAATGGAACTTTGGGAACACCTTTGCGTGCTATTCTTAAAAAGAACTTGGATTGACAATTCTATGGACTTTATTTTGGGGTTGCCTAGGACTAAGAAGGGCAGGGATTCTATTTTTGTTGTTGTGGATAGATTCTCTAAGATGGCACATTTTATAGCTTGTCATAAAACCGATGATGCTTCAAACATTGCGGATTTGTTCTTTAGAGAAGTCGCTAGGTTGCTTGGCATGCCTAGGACTATTGTTTCTGGTCGCGATGCTAAATTCTTGAGTTACTTTTGGAAGACTTTATGGGCTGAACTTGGCAAAAAATTGTTGTTTTTTACTACTTGTCATCCTCAAACTGATGGACAAACTGAAGTTGTCAATAGAACTTTGCGATCACCTTTGCGTGCTATTCTTAAAAAGAACTTGGATTGACAATTCTATGGACTTTATTTTGGGGTTGCCTAGGACTAAGAAGGGAATGTATTCTATTTTTGTTGTTGTGGATAGATTCTCTAAGATGACACATTTTATAGCTTGTCATAAAACCGATGATGCTTCAAACATTGCATATTTGTTCTTTAGAGAAGTCGCTAGGTTGCTTGGCATGCCTAGGACTATTGTTTCTGGTCGCGATGTTAAATTCTTGAGTTGCTTTTGGAAGACTTTATGGGCTGAACTTGGCACAAAATTGTTGTTTTCTACTACTTGTCATCCTCGAATGGATGGACAAACTGAAGTTGTCAATATAACTTTGGGAACACTTTTGCGTGCTATTCTTAAAAAGAACTTGGATTGACATTTCTATGGACTTTATTTTGGGGTTGTTGTGGACAGATTCTCTAAGATGGCACATTTTATAGCTTGTCATAAAACCGATGATGCTTCAAACATTGCGGATTTGTTCTTTAGAGAAGTCGCTAGGTTGCATGGCATGCCTAGGACTATTGTTTCTCGTCGCAATGTTAAATTTTTGAGTTACTTTTGGAATAATTTATGGGCTAAACTTGGCACAAATTTGTTGTTTTCTACTACTTGTCATTCTCAAACAGATGGACAAACTGAAGTTGTCAATAAAACTTTGGTAACACTTTTGCGTGCTATTCTTAAAAAGAACTTGGATTGATATTTCTATGGACTTTATTTTGGGGTTGCCTAGGACTAAGAAGGGGAGGGATTCTATTTTTGTTGTTGTGGATATATTCTCTAAGATGGCACATTTTATAGCTTGTCATAAAATCGATGTTGCTTCAAACATTGCGGATTTGTTCTTTAGAGAAGTCGCTAGGTTGCTTGGCATGCCTAGGACTATTTTTTCTGGTCGCGATGTTAAATTCTTGAGTTACTTTTGGAAGACTTTATGGGCTGAACTTGGCACAAAATTGTTGTTTTCTACTACTTGTCATCCTCAAACTGATGGACAAACTGAAGTTGTCAATAGAACTTTGGGATCACCTTTGCATGCTATTCTTAAAAAGAACTTGGATTGACATTTCTATGGACTTTATTTTGAGGTTGCCTAGGACTAAGAAGGGGAGGGATTCTATTTTTGTTTTTGTGGATAGATTCTCTAAGATGGCACATTTTATAGCTTGTCATAAAACCGATGTTTCTTCAAACATTGCGGATTTTTTCTTTAGAGAAGTCGCTAGGTTGCTTGGCATGCCTAGGACTATTGATTCTGGTCGCGATGTTAAATTCTTGAGTTACTTTTGGAATAATTTAGGGGCTAAACTTGGCACAAAATTGTTGTTTTCTACTACTTCTCATCCTGAAACGGATGGACAAACTGAAGTTGTCAATGGAACTTTGGGAACACCTTTGCGTGCTATTCTTAAAAAGAACTTGGATTGACAATTCTTTGGACTTTATTTTGGGGTTGCCTAGGACTAAGAAGGGCAGGGATTCTATTTTTGTTGTTGTGGATAGATTCTCTAAGATGGCACATTTTATAGCTTGTCATAAAACCGATGATGCTTCAAACATTGCGGATTTGTTCTTTAGAGAAGTCGCTAGGTTGCTTGGCATGCCTAGGACTATTGTTTCTGGTCGCGATGCTAAATTCTTGAGTTACTTTTGGAAGACTTTATGGGCTGAACTTGGCAAAAAATTGTTGTTTTCTACTACTTGTCATCCTCAAACTGATGGACAAACTGAAGTTGTCAATAGAACTTTGGGAACACCTTTGCGTGCTATTCTTAAAAAGAACTTGGATTGACAATTCTATGGACTTTATTTTGGGGTTGCCTAGGACTAAGAAGGGGATGTATTCTATTTTTGTTGTTGTGGATAGATTCTCTAAGATGACACATTTTATAGCTTGTCATAAAACCGATGATGCTTCAAACATTGCATATTTGTTCTTTAGAGAAGTCGCTAGGTTGCTTGGCATGCCTAGGACTATTGTTTCTGGTCGCGATGTTAAATTCTTGAGTTACTTTTGGAAGACTTTATGCGCTGAACTTGGCACAAAATTGTTGTTTTCTACTACTTGTCATCCTCGAATGGATGGACAAACTGAAGTTGTCAATATAACTTTGGGAACACTTTTGCGTGCTATTCTTAAAAAGAACTTGGATTGACATTTCTATGGACTTTATTTTGGGGTTGTTGTGGACAGATTCTCTAAGATGGCACATTTTATAGCTTGTCATAAAACCGATGATGCTTCAAACATTGCGGATTTGTTCTTTAGAGAAGTCGCTAGGTTGCATGGCATGCCTAGGACTATTGTTTCTCGTCGCAATGTTAAATTTTTGAGTTACTTTTGGAATAATTTATGGGCTAAACTTGGCACAAATTTGTTGTTTTCTACTACTTGTCATTCTCAAACAGATGGACAAACTGAAGTTGTCAATAAAACTTTGGTAACACTTTTGCGTGCTATTCTTAAAAAGAACTTGGATTGATATTTCTATGGACTTTATTTTGGGGTTGCCTAGGACTAAGAAGGGGAGGGATTCTATTTTTGTTGTTGTGGATATATTCTCTAAGATGGCACATTTTATAGCTTGTCATAAAACCGATGTTGCTTCAAACATTGCGGATTTTTTCTTTAGAGAAGTCGCTAGGTTGCTTGGCATGCCTAGGACTATTTTTTCTGGTCGCGATGTTAAATTCTTGAGTTACTTTTGGAAGACTTTATGGGCTGAACTTGGCACAAAATTGTTGTTTTCTACTACTTGTCATCCTCAAACTGATGGACAAATTGAAGTTGTCAATAGAACTTTGGGAACACCTTTGCGTGATATTCTTAAAAAGAACTTGGATTGACAATTCTATGGACTTTATTTTGGGGTTGCCTAGGACTAAGAAGGGGATGTATTCTATTTTTGTTGTTGTGGATAGATTCTCTAAGATGGCACATTTTATAGCTTGTCATAAAACCGATGATGCTTCAAACATTGCATATTTGTTCTTTAGAGAAGTCGCTAGGTTGCTTGGCATGCCTAGGACTATTGTTTCTGGTCGCGATGTTAAATTCTTGAGTTACTTTTGGAAGACTTTATGGGCTGAACTTGGCACAAAATTGTTGTTTTCTACTCCTTGTCATCCTCAAACGGATGGACAAACTGAAGTTGTCAATATAACTTTGGGAACACTTTTGCGTGCTATTCTTAAAAAGAACTTGGATTGACATTTCTATGGACTTTATTTTGGGGTTGTTGTGGACAGATTCTCTAAGATGGCACATTTTATAGCTTGTCATAAAACCGACGATGCTTCAAGCATTGCGGATTTGTTCTTTAGAGAAGTCGCTAGGTTGTATGGCATGCCTAGGACTATTGTTTCTCGTCGCAATGTTACATTTTTGAGTTACTTTTGGAATAATTTATGGGCTAAACTTGGCACAAAATTGTTGTTTTCTACTACTTGTCATCCTCAAACGGATGGACAAACTGAAGTTGTCAATAGAACTTTGGGAACACTTTTGCGTGCTATTCTTAAAAAGAACTTGGATTGATATTTCTATGGACTTTATTTTGAGGTTGCCTAGGACTAAGAAGGGGAGGGATTCTATTTTTGTTTTTGTGGATAGATTCTCTAAGATGGCACATTTTATAGCTTGTCATAAAACCGATGTTTCTTCAAACATTGCGGATTTTTTCTTTAGAGAAGTCGCTAGGTTGCTTGGCATGCCTAGGACTATTGATTCTGGTCGCGATGTTAAATTCTTGAGTTACTTTTGGAATAATTTAGGGGCTAAACTTGGCACAAAATTGTTGTTTTCTACTACTTCTCATCCTCAAACGGATGGACAAACTGAAGTTGTCAATGGAACTTTGGGAACACCTTTGCGTGCTATTCTTAAAAAGAACTTGGATTGACAATTCTATGGACTTTATTTTGGGGTTGCCTAGGACTAAGAAGGGCAGGGATTCTATTTTTGTTGTTGTGGATAGATTCTCTAAGATGGCACATTTTATAGCTTGTCATAAAACCGATGATGCTTCAAACATTGCGGATTTGTTCTTTAGAGAAGTCGCTAGGTTGCTTGGCATGCCTAGGACTATTGTTTCTGGTCGCGATGTTAAATTCTTGAGTTACTTTTGGAAGACTTTATGGGCTGAACTTGGCAAAAAATTGTTGTTTTCTACTACTTGTCATCCTCAAACTGATGGACAAACTGAAGTTGTCAATAGAACTTTGCGATCACCTTTGCGTGCTATTCTTAAAAAGAACTTGGATTGACAATTCTATGGACTTTATTTTGGGGTTGCCTAGGACTAAGAAGGGAATGTATTCTATTTTTGTTGTTGTGGATAGATTCTCTAAGATGACACATTTTATAGCTTGTCATAAAACCGATGATGCTTCAAACATTGCATATTTGTTCTTTAGAGAAGTCGCTAGGTTGCTTGGCATGCCTAGGACTATTGTTTCTGGTCGCGATGTTAAATTCTTGAGTTGCTTTTGGAAGACTTTATGGGCTGAACTTGGCACAAAATTGTTGTTTTCTACTACTTGTCATCCTCGAATGGATGGACAAACTGAAGTTGTCAATATAACTTTGGGAACACTTTTGCGTGCTATTCTTAAAAAGAACTTGGATTGACATTTCTATGGACTTTATTTTGGGGTTGTTGTGGACAGATTCTCTAAGATGGCACATTTTATAGCTTGTCATAAAACCGATGATGCTTCAAACATTGCGGATTTGTTCTTTAGAGAAGTCGCTAGGTTGCATGGCATGCCTAGGACTATTGTTTCTCGTCGCAATGTTAAATTTTTGAGTTACTTTTGGAATAATTTATGGGCTAAACTTGGCACAAATTTGTTGTTTTCTACTACTTGTCATTCTCAAACAGATGGACAAACTGAAGTTGTCAATAAAACTTTGGGAACACTTTTGCGTGCTATTCTTAAAAAGAACTTGGATTGATATTTCTATGGACTTTATTTTGGGGTTGCCTAGGACTAAGAAGGGGAGGGATTCTATTTTTGTTGTTGTGGATATATTCTCTAAGATGGCACATTTTATAGCTTGTCATAAAATCGATGTTGCTTCAAACATTGCGGATTTTTTCTTTAGAGAAGTCGCTAGGTTGCTTGGCATGCCTAGGACTATTTTTTCTGGTCGCGATGTTAAATTCTTGAGTTACTTTTGGAAGACTTTATGGGCTGAACTTGGCACAAAATTGTTGTTTTCTACTACTTGTCATCCTCAAACTGATGGACAAATTGAAGTTGTCAATAGAACTTTGGGAACACCTTTGCGTGCTATTCTTAAAAAGAACTTGGATTGACAATTCTATGGACTTTATTTTGGGGTTGCCTAGGACTAAGAAGGGGATGTATTCTATTTTTGTTGTTGTGGATAAATTCTCTAAGATGACACATTTTATAGCTTGTCATAAAACCGATGATGCTTCAAACATTGCATATTTGTTCTTTAGAGAAGTCGCTAGGTTGCTTGGCATGCCTAGGACTATTGTTTCTGGTCGCGATGTTAAATTCTTGAGTTACTTTTGGAAGACTTTATGGGCTGAACTTGGCACAAAATTGTTGTTTTCTACTCCTTGTCATCCTCAAACGGATGGACAAACTGAAGTTGTCAATATAACTTTGGGAACACTTTTGCGTGCTATTCTTAAAAAGAACTTGGATTGACATTTCTATAGACTTTATTTTGGGGTTGTTGTGGACAGATTCTCTAAGATGGCACATTTTATAGCTTGTCATAAAACCGACGATGCTTCAAGCATTGCGGATTTGTTCTTTAGAGAAGTCGCTAGGTTGTATGGCATGCCTAGGAATATTGTTTCTCGTCGCAATGTTACATTTTTGAGTTACTTTTGGAATAATTTATGGGCTAAACTTGGCACAAAATTGTTGTTTTCTACTACTTGTCATCCTCAAACGGATGGACAAACTGAAGTTGTCAATAGAACTTTGGGAACACTTTTGCGTGCTATTCTTAAAAAGAACTTGGATTTATATTTCTATTGACTTTATTTTGGGGTTGCCTAGGACTAAGAAGGGGATGTATTCTATTTTTGTAGTTGTGGATAGATTCTCTAAGATGGTACATTTTATAGCTTGTCATAAAACCGATGATGCTTCAAACATTGCGGATTTGTTCTTTAGAGAAGTCGCTAGGTTGCTTGGCATGCCTATGACTATTGTTTCTAGTCGCGATGTCAAATTCTTGGGTTAATTTTGGAAGACTTTATGGGCTGAACTTGGCACAAAATTGTTGTTTTCTATTACTTGTCATCCTCAAACGGATGGACAAACTGAAGTTGTCAATATAACTTTGGGAACATTTTATAGCTTGTCATAAAACCGATGATGCTTCAAACATTGCGGATTTGTTCTTTAGAGAAGTCGCTAGGTTGCTTGGCATGCCTAGGACTATTGTTTCTGGTCGCGATGTTAAATTCTTGAGTTACTTTTGGAAGACTTTATGGGCTGAAATTGGCACAAAATTGTTGTTTTCTACTACTTGTCATCCTCAAACTGATGGACAAATTGAAGTTGTCAATAGAACTTTGGGAACACCTTTGCGTGCTATTCTTAAAAAGAACTTGGATTGACAATTCTATGGACTTTATTTTGGGGTTGCCTAGGACTAAGAAGGGGATGTATTCTATTTTTGTTGTTGTGGATAGATTCTCTAAGATGGCACATTTTATAGCTTGTCATAAAACCGATGATGCTTCAAACATTGCATATTTGTTCTTTAGAGAAGTCGCTAGGTTGCTTGGCATGTGATGCGAACGTGGACGTCCCAAGGAAAGCATGGGATCCTTTGCAGTTGCCGGAGGGACCAATCACGAGGGGTCGACTAAAGAGATTCAAGGAGGCGCTACAAGGAGTCATGAGTAAGCCTGAAGAGGTCGCGATGCATGGGAGTACGTTTGGAGGCCAACGGAAAGTCGTTCAAACATTGGTGTTGCTTACCGAGTCTGGACGGACCAGTACACGGACCTGCACGCGGGGTCCGTGTCCTTCACAAGCTGGGGAGGGTTTTTACAGTGGCTCCACGGACCTGGAGACGGACCCAGGCACGGGGTCCGTGCCCTTTGAAGTTGGCAAATACAGTGCCTACACGGACCCGTACACGGAGGTGAGCACGGGGTCCGTGTCGCTTGATCCCGATTGAAGAGTTTTACAGTATGTACACGGACCCGTCTACGGACGTCGTCTGCACGGGGTCCGTGTCCTCTGTTTTCTGCGCGGATTTGTTTCCTTTTCTAGAGTTTTATTATTTTGGGAGACTAGATTGCATGGTATCTTTTGATATATTGACTATGTTGGACGAAAAATTACACACAATACATATTTTATTTTGAGTTTATCAAAACTTTTGAGAATTTTCTCTCAACTTTTCAAAGCCAAGCTTTGTCAAATCAAATCAAACTTATCAAAGTTTTTAACTTTGTGGCGTTTGTCGATCGTTGCTTGTGCGGATTGTCGTAGGCAAAGTTCTTCGAAGGTTCGTATAGTTTTCGATTGTTTATCCTCGTGTTTATTTGTTGCTAAACTCTTGCTAGTTTAGAGGTGAATATCACACAATACTTGAATCAAAAGATCGGGAAAACACACGGATCTTAATATCGTAATTGAATAGAGGGTGCGATTTATTTTTAATCGTGTTTGCTATTTATTCGTGTCAAGATTCATATCATTTGGTATCAGAGCCAGGTTTATTGAATTCAAGTACATATCTTGTTTTTAAATTGCAGATCTGTATTACTTCTTCACGTATTTTCAGATCTGTTTTTGTTCTTTCGTTATTCGTAAATTTTTTTTTCGTGAATCTGTGATTCTCGAAAATTTGTTGGTGATTTTTTTTGGGATTTTCGAGTAGTACTCAAAAAAAAAAAAAAAAAAAATAGAGTACAAAAGTTCCGAAAATTCACCATTATTTCATTTTGATATCTTGTTCTATTTTCTTTAGAGAGTCATATTTAATTGTCTCTCACAGTCAAAAAAAATATATATATATATATATATATATATATATATATATATATATATATATATATATATATATATATATATATATCATATTCGAATTTCGTGTTTACACAGTCCAAGTGAGTCGGTTGCAATTGTTCACAAGTTGAAACTTGATTGTTTGATTTACTCAAAATACAAAGCTTGAAGCTCTTGAGGAAACTCTCAAATTTGAGTGACCTTACTTGAGTGTGAGTGATATTTCTTTGGAGTGACTAGTGAGTATTTGTTGTGAGCAAAAAAAAAATTGTGAGAAAAGACGAGTGAATTTCTTTGGAGTGACCGTGAGCATTTGGGTGAGGATTATTTTTTTCTACTAACCTTTTCTTGCAGGTACAAATTTGAAATTAAATGGAGAGGGGGGTAGGAGATAGTTCGAATTCGGGGGTGTCTAAGGCCCAACTAGATGCGATGTTTGGGGATTTTGGTAGAATGATGACGACCCAAATGGAGTCGTTGAATGAGAGGTTGGATAAACTTGAGGTTAGTGTTAGTGGGGGTAAACCTAAGCCTAGGGATTTGGGTAGAGATGACGAGGAGTATGATCTAGGAGGAGGCGATGAGAGTCAAAATGAGAATTGGGGTAGGAATGGGAGAGATAGAGGATTTGGAAGAGGAAGAAGAGAAGCTATGAGGGGTAGGTATGAGGAGACTAGGGAAGATGGTCACATGGGTAGCATTAAGATGAAAATCCCTTCATTCCATGGGAAATCTGACCCGGAGGCGTACCTAGAATGGGAAAAGAGGGTAGAGTTCGTATTTGCATGCCACCACTACTCCGAACAAAAGAAGGTGAGGTTGGCGGTGGTTGAATTCTTAGACTATGCTCTCATTTGGTGGGATCAATTAGTGACCACTAAAAGAAAGTATAATGAGAGACCTATTGAATCTTGGGATGAGATGAAGAGTGTAATGAGGAAGAGGTTTGTGCCTAACCATTACTATAGGGAGATGTTTAAGAGGTTACAAAATTTGAGGCAAGGGTTGAAGAGTGTTGAGGACTACTATAAGGAGATGGAAGTACTCATGATTAGGGCAAATATTGAGGAGGATAATGAAGCAACTATGGCTCGTTTTCTTTGTGGTTTGAACAGGGAGATCCAAGATCAAGTGGAGCTTCGGCACTACTTAGAACTAGACGAGATGGTGCAAATGGCCATAAAGGTGGAGCAACAACTCAAGAGGCGAGGAGTTGGCCGCACCAATCAAACCGGAGGTGCATCATCTTCTTGGAGATCAAATGTGGGGAAGTGTGAGGAGAACAAAGTGGTGGCCAAGCCCAAATTTGAGACCAAACAAGAAGCGCCTAAGCAAGGAGTCCAAGGTAAATCTGAAACTCCTTCTAATCGCTCTAGAGATGTTAGATGTTTTAGGTGTCAAGGGTTGGGCCATATTGCTAGTGAGTGTCCTAATAAGAGAGTCATGTTTTTGAATGATTATGGTGAGTATGAGTCTCAAAGTGAGGGGGATGGCGAGGGTAGTGATGATGATATGCCGGAGTTGGAGGATCCCGATGAGGGATATGGGGCGGTTGTAGGAGAAGCTCTAGTGACTAGGCGAATCATGAGTGCCCAAGTCAAAGATGAGGAGATTAACCAAAGGGAAAACTTGTTTCACACTAGATGTTTTGTGAGTGGTAAGGTGTGCAATGTAATCATAGATGGGGGAAGTTGCACCAATGTGGCTAGCATTGAGATGGTTGAGAAATTGGGATTGCCTACAATAAAACATCCTCAACCATATAAGCTTCAATGGTTGAACGATTGTGCGGAGGTGAGAGTGAATAGGCAAGTTCTAGTGTCCTTTTCAATTGGGAAGTATGTGGATGAGGTTTTGTGTGACATGGTACCTATGCATGCTTGTCATATTTTGTTGGGTAGGCCATGGCAATTTGATAGGCGAGTGACTCACGATGGGTTCAAAAATAAGTACTCGTTTGTCTTGAAAAAAGAAACTGTTGTCCTACTTCCATTGTCCCCAAAGCAAGTATTGGAGGACCACTTGAAAAAGAAAAAGAGAGATGAGGCCGAAAAAAAGAGTGAACTAAAAAGTGAGATGGCCTTTGAAAACAAACATGAAGTGGCTGAAAAAAAGAGTGAACAAAAGAGTGAGATAGCCACAAAAATAAAAAAAGAGAGGAAAGAAAATGAGGGAAAAGAAAAAGAGAGGAAAGAGGCCAAAAAGAATTCTTATATGGCCCAAAAAGGTGAGGTAAAACATTTGTTGCACACACATGAGCCACTTGTGTTAATTCTTTACAAGGAGATCCTCCTTAACACAAGTGATATAGCCGGATCCCTTCCGAGCATTGTTGTTTCACTATTGCAGGAATTTGACGATGTATTTCCGGAGGAGCTACCTCAAGGCTTACCACCATTGAGGGGAATTGAGCACCAAATTGACTTGGTGCCCGGGAGTGCCTTGCCGAACCGTCCAGCTTATAGGAGCAATCCGGAGGAGACTAAGGAGCTGCAAAGGCAGGTAAGTGAGTTATTAGATAAAGGTTATGTGCGTGAGTCCATGTCACCTTGTGCGGTGCCTGTTTTGCTAGTCCCTAAGAAAGATGGCTCATGGCGTATGTGTGTCGACTGTAGGGCAATCAATAACATAACCATTAAGTATAGGCATCCCATACCTAGACTAGATGATATGTTAGATGAATTGCATGGATCTTGCATCTTTAGCAAAATTGACTTAAGAAGTGGCTACCATCAAATTAGGATGAGGGAAGGTGATGAGTGGAAAACTGCTTTTAAAACTAAGTATGGGTTGTATGAGTGGATGGTTATGCCTTTTGGTTTAACTAATGCACCTAGCACCTTTATGAGGTTAATGAATCATGTCTTGCGTGCACATATAGGTAAATTTGTTGTGGTTTACTTTGATGATATCCTAGTGTATAGCAAGAATCTTGAAGAGCATGTTAAACACTTGAAACTTGTGCTAATCACATTAAGGGCTGAAAATTTGTATGCTAACTTAAAGAAGTGTGATTTTTGTACAAACAAACTTGTGTTTCTTGGTTTCGTTGTGAGTTCACAAGGGATACAAGTGGATGAAGACAAGGTAAGTGCTATTCGAGATTGGCCATCGCCTACTACTGTTGGTCAAGTCCGAAGCTTTCATGGTCTTGCAAGCTTCTATAGGAGGTTTGTCAAGGATTTTAGCACATTGGCGGCACCAATGATGGCGGTGATCAAGAAGAATGTTCCATTCTATTGGGGCGAGGAGCAAGAGAAGTTGTTAGGCTACATGGCATGCCTAGGACCATTGTGTCGGACCGTGATGTTAAATTCCTAAGTTATTTCTGGAAAACACTGTGGGCTAAACTTGGCACTAAATTACTGTTTTCTACGACCTGTCATCCTCAGACTGATGGTCAAACTGAGGTAGTTAATAGGACGTTAGGAACTTTATTACGTGCTATTCTCAAGAAGAACTTAAAGAATTGGGAGAATTGCTTGCCATTTGTTGAGTTTGCTTATAATCGTTGTGTGCATTCTACTACTAACTATTCACCATTTGAAATTGTATACGGTTTTAATCCTTTGACTCCGTTGGATTTGATGTCTTTACCTGTGAGTGAAAGGTTAAACATGGATGGCAAAAAGAAGGCTGAATTTGTTAGGGGGTTGCATGAAAAGGCCAAAGTCAACATTGAGAAGAAGAATGAGCAATATGCCAAGCAAGCTAACAAGGGGAAAAAGAAGGTGGTATTCGAGAAGGGTGATTGGGTGTGGCTACACTTGAGGAAGGAGAGGTTTCCGGAGAAGCGACGCTCAAAGCTATTACCTAGGGGCGATGGACCATTTCAAGTACTTGAGAGGATCAATGACAACGCCTACAAACTCGACTTGCCAGGTAAGTACAACGTAAGTTCTACATTTAATGTTAGTGATTTGTCGTTGTTTGATGTAGGTGATGAGCAAGATTTGAGGACAAATCCTTTTCAAGAAGGGGAGGATGATGCGAACGTGGACGTCCCAAGGAAAGCATGGGATCCTTTGCAGTTGCCGGAGGGACCAATCACGAGGGGTCGACTAAAGAGATTCAAGGAGGCGCTACAAGGAGTCATGAGTAAGCCTGAAGAGGTCGCGATGCATGGGAGTACGTTTGGAGGCCAACGGAAAGTCGTTCAAACATTGGTGTTGCTTACCGAGTCTGGACGGACCAGTACACGGACCTGCACGCGGGGTCCGTGTCCTTCACAAGCTGGGGAGGGTTTTTACAGTGGCTCCACGGACCTGGAGACGGACCCAGGCACGGGGTCCGTGCCCTTTGAAGTTGGCAAATACAGTGCCTACACGGACCCGTACATGGAGGTGAGCACGGGGTCCGTGTCGCTTGATCCCGATTGAAGAGTTTTACAGTATGTACACGGACCCGTCTACGGACGTCTGCACGGGGTCCGTGTCCTCTGTTTTCTGCGCGGATTTGTTTCCTTTTCTAGAGTTTTATTATTTTGGGAGACTAGATTGCAAGGTATCTTTTGATATATTGACTATGTTGGACAAAAAATTACACACAATACATATTTTATTTTGAGTTTATCAAAACTTTTGAGAATTTTCTCTCAACATTTCAAAGCCAAGCTTTGTCAAATCAAATCAAACTTATCAAAGTTTTTAACTTTGTGGCGTTTGTCGATCGTTGCTTGTGCGGATTGTCGTAGGCAAAGTTCTTCGAAGGTTCGTATAGTTTTCGATTGTTTATCCTCGTGTTTATTTGTTGCTAAACTCTTGCTAGTTTAGAGGTGAATATCACACAATACTTGAATCAAAAGATCGGGAAAACACACGGATCTTAATATCGTAATTGAATAGAGGGTGCGATTTATTTTTAATCGTATTTGCTATTTATTCGTGTCAAGATTCATATCAGCATGCCTAGGACTATTGTTTCTGGTCGCGATGTTAAATTCTTGAGTTACTTTTGGAAGACTTTATGGGCTGAACTTGGCACAAAATTGTTGTTTTCTACTACTTGTCATCCTCAAACGGATGGACAAACTGAAGTTGTCAATATAACTTTGGGAACACTTTTGCGTGCTATTCTTAAAAAGAACTTGGATTGACATTTCTATGGACTTTATTTTGGGGTTGTTGTGGACAGATTCTCTAAGATGGCACATTTTATAGTTTGTCATAAAACCGATGATGCTTCAAACATTGCGGATTTGTTCTTTAGAGAAGTCGCTAGGTTGCATGGCATGCCTAGGACTATTGTTTCTCGTCGCAATGTTACATTTTTGAGTTACTTTTGGAATAATTTATGGGCTAAACTTGGCACAAAATTGTTGTTTTCTACTACTTGTCATCCTCAAACGGATTGACAAACTGAAGTTGTCAATATAACTTTGGGAACACTTTTGCGTGCTATTCTTAAAAAGAACTTGGATTGACATTTCTATGGACTTTATTTTGGGGTTGTTGTGGATAGATTCTCTAAGATGGCACATTTTATAGCTTGTCATAAAACCGATGATGCTTCAAACATTGCGGATTTGTTCTTTAGAGAAGTCGCTAGGTTGCATGGCATGCATAGGACTATTGTTTCTCGTCGCAATGTTAGATTTTTGAGTTACTTTTGGAATAATTTATGGGCTAAACTTGGCACAAAATTGTTGTTTTCTACTACTTGTCATCCTCAAACGAATGGACAAACTGAAGTTGTCAATAGAACTTTGGGAACACTTCTGCGTGCTATTCTTAAAAAGAACTTGGATTGACATTTCTCTGGACTTTATTTTGGAGTTGCCTAGGCCTAAGAAGAGGAGGGATTCTATTTTTGTAGTTGTGGATAGATTCTCTAAGATGGCACATTTTATAGCTTGTTATGAAACCGATGATGCTTCAAACATTACGGATTTGTTCTTTAGAGAAGTCGCTAGGTTGCATGGCATGCCTAGGACTATTGTTTCTCGTCGCAATGTTAAATTTTTGAGTTACTTTTGGAAGACGTTATGGGCTGAACTTGGCACAAAATTGTTGTTTTCTACTACTTGTCATCCTCAAACGGATGGACAAACTGAAGTTGTCAGTATAACTTTGGGAACGCTTTTGCGTGCTATTCTTAAAAAGAACTTGGATTGACATTTCTATTGACTTTATTTTGGGGTTGTTGTGGATAGATTCTCTAAGATGGCACATTTTATAGCTTGTCATAAAACCGATGATGCTTCAAACATTGCGGATTTGTTCTTTAGAGAAGTCGCTAGGTTGCATGGCATGCCTAGAACTATTGTTTCTCGTCACAATGTTAAATTCTTGAGTTAGTTTTGGAAGACTTTATGGGCTGAACTTGGCACAAAATTGTTGTTTTCTACTACTTGTCATCCTCAAACTGATGGACAAACTGAAGTTGTCAATAGAACTTTGGGAACACCATTGCATGCTATTCTTAAAAAGAACTTGGATTGACATTTCTATGGACTTTATTTTGGGGTTGCCTAGGACTAAGAAGGGGAGGGATTCTATTTTTGTTGTTGTGGATAGATTCTCTAAGATGGCACATTTTATAGCTTGTCATAAAACCGATGTTTCTTCAAACATTGCGGATTTTTTCTTTAGAGAAGCCGCTAGGTTGCTTGGCATGCTGCCTAGGACTATTGATTCTGGTCGCGATGTTAAATTCTTGAGTTACTTTTGGAATAATTTATGGGCTAAACTTGGCACAAAATTGTTGTTTTCTACTACTTCTCATCCTCAAACGGATGGACAAACTGAAGTTGTCAATGGAACTTTGGGAACATCTTTGCGTGCTATTCTTAAAAAGAACTTGGATTGACAATTCTATGGACTTTATTTTGGGGTTGCCTAGGACTAAGAAGGGCAGGGATTCTATTTTTGTTGTTGTGGATAGATTCTCTAAGATGGCACATTTTATAGCTTGTCATAAAACCGATGATGCTTCAAACATTGCGGATTTGTTCTTTAGAGAAGTCGCTAGGTTGCTTGGCATGCCTAGGACTATTGTTTCTGGTCGCGATGTTAAATTCTTGAGTTACTTTTGGAAGGCTTTATGGGCTGAACTTGGCACAAAATTGTTGTTTTCTACTACTTGTCATCCTCAAACTGATGGACAAACTGAAGTTGTCAATAGAACTTTGGGAACACCTTTGCGTGCTATTCTTAAAAAGAACTTGGATTGACATTTCTATGGACTTTATTCTGGGGTTGCCTAGGACAAAGAAGGGGAGGGATTCTATTTTTGTTGTTGTGGATAGATTCTCTAAAATGGCACATTTTATAGCTTGTCATAAAACCGAAGTTTCTACAAACATTGCGGATTTTTTCTTTAGAGAAGTCGCTAGGCTGCTTGGCATGCCTAGGACTATTGATTCTGGTCGCGATGCTAAATTCTTGAGTTACTTTTGGAAGACTTTATGGGCTGAACTTGGCAAAAAATTGTTGTTTTCTACTACTTGTCATCCTCAAACTGGTGGACAAACTGAAGTTGTCAATAGAACTTTGGGAACACCTTTGCGTGCTATTCTTAAAAAGAACTTGGATTGACATTTCTATGGACTTTATTTTGGGGTTGCCTAGGACTAAGAAGGGGAGGGATTCTATTTTTGTTGTTGTGGATAGATTCTCTAAGATGGCACATTTTATAGCTTGTCATAAAACCGATGTTGCTTCAAACATTGCGGATTTTTTCTTTAGAGAAGTCGCTAGGTTGCTTGGCATGCCTAGGACTATTGTTTCTGGTCGCGATATTAAATTCTTTAGTTACTTTTGGAAGACTTTATGGCCTGAACTTGGCACAAAATTTTTGTTTTGTACTACTTGTCATCCTCAAACTGATGGACAAACTGAAGTTGTCAATAGAACTTTGGGAACACCTTTGCGTGCTATTCTTAAAAAGAACTTGGATTGACAATTATATGGACTTTATTTTGGGGTTGTCTAGGACTAAGAAGGGGATGTATTCTATTTTTGTTGTTGTGGATAGATTCTCTAAGATGGCACATTTTATAGCTTGTCATAAAACCGATGATGCTTCAAACATTGCGGATTTGTTCTTTAGAGAAGTCGCTAGGTTGCTTGGCATGCCTAGGACTATTGTTTCTGGTCTCGATGTTAAATTTTTGAGTTACTTTTGGAAGACTTTATGGGCTGAACTTGGCACAAAATTGTTGTTTTCTACTACTTGTCATCCTCAAACGGATGGACAAACTGAAGTTGTCAATATAACTTTGGGAACACTTTTGCGTGCTATTCTTAAAAAGAACTTGGATTGACATTTCTATGGACCTTATTTTGGGGTTGTGGATAGATTCTCTAAGATGGCACATTTTATAGCTTGTCATAAAACCGATGATGCTTCAAACATTTCGGATTTGTTCTTTAGAGAAGTCGCTAGGTTGCTTGGCATGCCTAGGACTATTGTTTCTGGTCGCGATGTTAAATTCTTGAGTTACTTTTGGAAGACTTTATGAGCTGAACTTGGCACAAAATTGTTGTTTTATACTACTTGTCATCCTCAAACTGATGGACAAACTGAAGTTGTCAATAGAACTTTGGGAACACCTTTGCGTGCTATTCTTAAAAAGAACTTGGATTGACATTTCTATGGACTTTATTTTGGGGTTGCCTAGGACTAAGAATGGGAGGGATTCTATTTTTGTTGTTGTGGATAGATTCTCTAGGATGACACATTTTATAGCTTGTCATAAAACCGATGTTGCTTCAAACATTGCGGATTTTTTCTTTAGAGAAGTCGCTAGGTTGCTTGGCATGCCTAGGACTATTGATTCTGGTCGCGATGTTAAATTCTTGATTTACTTTTGGAATAATTTATGGGCTAAATTTGGCACAAAATTGTTGTTTTCTACTACTTGTCATCCTCAAACGGATGGACAAACTGAAGTTGTCAATGGAACTTTGGGAACACTTTTTCGTGCTATTCTTTAAAGGAACTTGGTTTGACATTTCTATGGACTTTAGTTTGGGGTTGCCTAGACCTAAAAAGAGGAGGGGTTCTATTTTTGTTATTGTGGAAAGATTTTCTAAGATAGCACATTTTATAGCTTATCATAAAAGCGATGATGCTTCAAACATTGCGGATTTGTTCTTTATAGAAGTCGTTAGGTTGCATGGCATGCCTAGGACTATTGATTCTGGTCGCGATGTTAAATTCTTGAGTTACTTTTGGAAGACTTTATGGGCTGAACTTGGCACAAAATTGTTGTTTTCTACTACTTGTCGTCCTCAAACTGATGGACAAACTGAAGTTGTCCATAGAACTTTTGGAACACCTTTGCGTGCTATTCTTAAAAAGAACTTGGATTGACAATTCTATGGACTTTATTTTGGGGTTGCCTAGGACTAAGAAGGGGAGGGATTCTATTTTTGTTGTCGTGGATAGATTCTCTAAGATGGCACATTTTATAGCTTGTCATAAAACCGATGATGCTTCAAACATTGCTGATTTGTTCTTTAGAGAAGTCGCTAGGTTGCTTGGCATGCCTATGACTATTGTTTCTGGTCGCGATGTTAAATTCTTGAGTTACTTTTGGAAGACTTTATGGGCTGAACTTGGCACAAAATTGTTGTTTTCTACTACTTGTCATCCTCAAACTGATGGACAAACTGAAGTTGTCAATAGAACTTTGGGAACACCTTTGCGTGCTATTCTTAAAAAGAACTTGGATTGACATTTCTATGGACTTTATTTTGGGGTTGCCTAGGACTAAGAAGGGGAGGGATTCTATTTTTGTTGTTGTGGATAGATTCTCTAAGATGGCACATTTTATAGCTTGTCATAAAACCGATGTTGCTTCAAACATTGCGGATTTTTTCTTTAGAGAAGTCGCTAGGTTGCTTAGCATGCCTAGGACTATTTTTTCTGGTCGCGATGTTAAATTCTTGTGTTACTTTTGGAAGACTTTATGGGCTGAACTTGGCACAAAATTGTTGTTTTCTACTATTTGTCATCCTCAAACTGATGGACAAACTGAAGTTGTCAATAGAACTTTGGGAACACTTTTGCGTGCTATTCTTAAAAAGAACTTGGATTGACAATTCTATGGACTTTATTTTGGGGTTGCCTAGAACTAAGAAGGGGATATATTCTATTTTTGTTGTTGTGGATAGATTCTTTAAGATGGCACATTTTATAGCTTGTCATAAAACCGATGATGCTTCAAACATTGCATATTTGTTCTTTAGAGAAGTCGCTAGGTTGCTTGGCATGCCTAGGACTATTGTTTCTGGTCGCGATGTTAAATTCTTGAGTTACTTTTGGAAGACTTTATGGGCTGAACTTGGCACAAAATTGTTGTTTTCTACTACTTGTCATCCTCAAACGGATGGACAAATTGAAGTTGTCAGTATAACTTTGGGAACGCTTTTGCGTGCTATTCTTAAAAAGAACTTGGATTGACATTTCTATGGACTTTATTTTGGGGTTGTTGTGGACAGATTCTCTAAGATGGCACATTTTATAGTTTGTCATAAAACCGATGATGCTTCAAACATTGCGGATTTGTTCTTTAGAGAAGTCGCTAGGTTGCATGGCATGCCTAGGACTATTGTTTCTCGTCGCAATGTTACATTTTTGAGTTACTTTTGGAATAATTTATGGGCTAAACTTGGCACAAAATTGTTGTTTTCTACTACTTGTCATCCTCAAACGGATGGACAAACTGAAGTTGTCAATATAACTTTGGGAACACTTTTGCGTGCAATTCTTAAAAAGAACTTGGATTGACATTTCTATGGACTTTATTTTGGGGTTGTTGTGGATAGATTCTCTAAGATGGCATATTTTATAGCTTGTCATAAACCCGATGATGCTTCAAACATTGCGGATTTGTTCTTTAGAGAAGTCGCTAGGTTGCATGGCATGCATAGGACTATTGTTTCTCGTCGCAATGTTAGATTTTTGAGTTACTTTTGGAATAATTTATGGGCTAAACTTGGCACAAAATTGTTGTTTTCTACTACTTGTCATCCTCAAACGAATGGACAAACTAAAGTTGTCAATAGAACTTTGGGAACACTTCTGCGTGCTATTCTTAAAAAGAACTTGGATTGACATATCTCTGGACTTTATTTTGGAGTTGCCTAGGCCTAAGAAGAGGAGGGATTCTATTTTTGTAGTTGTGGATAGATTCTCTAAGATGGCACATTTTATAGCTTGTTATGAAACCGATGATGCTTCAAACATTACGGATTTGTTCTTTAGAGAAGTCGCTAGGTTGCATGGCATGCCTAGGACTATTGTTTCTCGTCGCAATGTTAAATTTTTGAGTTACTTTTGGAAGACGTTATGGGCTGAACATGGCACAAAATTGTTGTTTTCTACTACTTGTCATCCTCAAACGGATGGACAAACTGAAGTTGTCAGTATAACTTTGGGAACGCTTTTGCGTGCTATTCTTAAAAAGAACTTGGATTGACATTTCTATTGAATTTATTTTGGGGTTGTTGTGGATAGATTCTCTAAGATGGCACATTTTATAGCTTGTCATAAAACCGATGATGCTTCAAACATTGCGGATTTGTTCTTTAGAGAAGTCGCTAGGTTGCATGGCATGCCTAGGACTATTGTTTCTCGTCGCAATGTTAAATTCTTGAGTTAGTTTTGGAAGACTTTATGGACTGAACTTGGCACAAAATTGTTGTTTTCTACTACTTGTCATCCTCAAACTGATGGACAAACTGAAGTTGTCAATAGAACTTTGGGAACACCATTGCATGCTATTCTTAAAAAGAACTTGGATTGACATTTCTATGGACTTTATTTTGGGGTTGCCTAGGACTAAGAAGGGGAGGGATTCTATTTTTGTTGTTGTGGATAGATTCTCTAAGATGGCACATTTTATAGCTTGTCATAAAACCGATGTTTCTTCAAACATTGCGGATTTTTTCTTTAGAGAAGCCGCTAGGTTGCTTGGCATGCCTAGGACTATTGATTCTGGTCGCGATGTTAAATTCTTGAGTTACTTTTGGAATAATTTATGGGCTAAACTTGGCACAAAATTGTTGTTTTCTACTACTTCTCATCCTCAAACGGATGGACAAACTGAAGTTGCCAATGGAACTTTGGGAACACCTTTGCGTGCTATTCTTAAAAAGAACTTGGATTGACAATTCTATGGACTTTATTTTGGGGTTGCCTGGGACTAAGAAGGGCAGGGATTCTATTTTTGTTGTTGTGGATAGATTCTCTAAGATGGCACATTTTATAGCTTGTCATAAAACCGATGATGCTTCAAACATTGCGGATTTGTTCTTTAGAGAAGTCGCTAGGTTGCTTGGCATGCCTAGGACTATTGTTTCTGGTCGCGATGTTAAATTCTTGAGTTACTTTTGGAAGGCTTTATGGGCTGAACTTGGCACAAAATTGTTGTTTTCTACTACTTGTCATCCTCAAACTGATGGACAAACTGAAGTTGTCAATAGAACTTTGGGAATACCTTTGCGTGCTATTCTTAAAAAGAACTTGGATTGACATTTCTATGGACTTTATTTTGGGGTTGCCTAGGACTAAGAAGGGGAGGGATTCTATTTTTGTTGTTGTGGATATATTCTCTAAGATGGCACATTTTATAGCTTGTCATAAAACCGATGTTGCTTCAAACATTGCGGATTTTTTCTTTAGAGAAGTCGCTAGGTTGCTTGGCATGCCTAGGACTATTGTTTCTGGTCGCGATATTTAATGCCCGAGATTTAATTATTTAATCAGACATTGATTAAATATTATGATTGAGATTATACGAACTCGAATGATTTTATAACACGATAGTTTGAGATTATCGATGTTGAGTAGATATGAATGCAACCAGATCATTTTGGAGATTCAAAATTTAATTATGTAAATTGTTGGGCGAAAGTGACTCGCCCGAGCGGACAGTTTCGACCGCTCGAGCGAGAGTGTCTAGGAGGAGAGGGCCGAGAATCACTCGCCCGGGCGGACGTTTTTGACCGCTCGAGCGAGGTGGCTTGGATTGGCGAGGGCCGAGAGTTACTCGCCCGGGCGGAACCTTTTGACCGCCCGAGCGCGAGACGTGGAATGCAAAGGGTGTGCCACTTGTTTTGCATGCACGGAAAATATATATATATATAGACCTCGTTCCCTTCAGATTTTCAGAAGAAAATCGAGACTTTGGGGGGGAACTTTGTTCTTCAATTTGGAAATTGAATTACGAGCAAACCGGCTATCCGAATTTGAATCTGACTTCAGTTCTGAACTCCTCTCGCTACAGGCTACACAAGGACGTAAGTTTTATTACGTTTAGACAAGATTTGAATTTATGATGTTGTTAGAATTGACTATAATTCAGATATGGTGTTTTACTACCGTAGATATTGTATAATCGAAGACAGATTTAAGAATAGATTGATTATACAATTGTTATGATTTTTAGAAGATTTTAGTGGAAATGGAATACTAGAACGGTATTGTTATTGGTTTAAGAATAGAAGAATGATTATTCTTAAGGGTCTGGATAGGTTATTCAGTAGTTATGTGAAGTCAGATCGAAGAAATACTACAGTATGTCTGTGTTTGTATTTCAGCATCTTAGGAGTTAGATTTATTAGATGTTGATATGCTATTTGTGATGTTAAGACCGACGGGATTACCAGACTGTACTGTTATGCCGTCTACACATCAGTGGTGCAGATTGATTAGATTCAGTATTGGTTTCTGTTATCTTGTGATATTGTTGATATGAATCAGATTATAGTTATTCAGATATTGACTAGACAGATCGTGATTTGAACTACACCTTGACACAGTGTATTTGTTATTGTCGTTTCAGATCAGGGATGGACAGATTTGACTTCGAGACTTCGTCTTCCTCGGACGGGGACGATAAAGGTATAATGCATGTGATATTCGGGAAGTCCCAACTCAAATGAAATCTCATTTGAGTTTCCCAACAAAATCACATACTAGTTTGTTCTGTATATTGTGACATGTTTATGCTTTGATTTCAGAATTGTATTCAAGCAGGTAAGATAATCGTGATATTCAGTTATGAATATGATTATGCTTTGTTTACAGATTGTTATTCATTGCAGTTAAGATAGGAGAGTCCTTGACAGGCATTGTCAAATATCTAGACGTTTCGGTGTATCTCAGCATAGGAGTAGGTATTACTCTTATTGCCGCCGTTGATACAGATCAGACCGAAGTCTAGGAATGAGACGTACATTACCCCGATTGGAGGGTAGGTAGTGACGTCTTATTCACACCGGGATCCCTAGAGTTATAGATCGAGTCAAGTCTAGACATGATTTGATTAGAACTGCATGCTTATATGGATGTGGCTCCTAGATCTTGGGACCCATCGTTATTGCTTCCAGTTGTGCTAGCATGTTTTTATGATTTAGATTGGTTATATGCATGTTTAGCTGATTTGAAGTGCATGCTTGTTGTGATTAGATTTCATAGCTTATGAAATCTAATGTTTTGAGTTTATTAGTAATAGCATGTTTCATGACTTATTTTATGTATATACATGTTTACCATGTGTTATACTGGGATTTATTCTCACCGGAGTTATCCGGCTGTTGTCTTGTTTTGTATGTGTGCATGACAACAGGTGGGGCTGGATCAGGGTCGAAATGACGATGAGAGAAGACGAGTTAGCGTGGTGATTCCGGACTTACAGTAGACTTGGTTTTATTACTGGAATTTAGTAGTTGAACCTTAGACTAGATTATTGCTTTTTAATACTGACATGTATTTTATACAGAAATGTATATTATTAGATGCCATTACCTTCCGCGTTTATATTTGAAAAAGAAATTTTTTTTTTAAGACCCTGTTTATCAGAATAGATCATTAAATCCCAAAGATGATTAAGAAGATGATTAGCGTCCGGGTCCCCACAACAGGTGGTATCAGAGCAAAAGGATTCCTAGAGTGAGATAATTAGAGCAGATTGTTCCTTTAGAGGTTAGATCTTTTAGCTATTGATCTTTTAGCGATAGATCTTTTAGACTGACTTAGATTGGGATAGAAGAGAATGAGCGGGGTAGATGAATGTTCTTTCCTTGCATGTTTGTGCTAGCATGAGATCGTTTATAATGTTGATTGACATTGGGTGCTAGCATGAGACTATGTGTTACTGCGTTAAGATACATGTTACCTGATTATATGATTTGAATTGGTATATGTATTCTTAAATAATCAGATCGGATTCATGATCAGCAGTAAGATGATCATGATCAGAAAAGATTGGCACAGATTTGTAGTACTGGGTACTAACCTTTTTGGTAATCAGATGTACCTCCCCGTAGAATTCCGGAAAGAGGCAGTACTTCGTATGCTCAGACAGATAGATCAGAACCTCAGACAGGTATGTCAGAACTTCAGATAGATATGTCAGAGACTCAGATAGAAACGAAGTTTGCAGAATTACAGTTATTTCAGCCGCCGATTCTGAGTGGGACTGAGACATCTGAAGATTGCCAGAACTGGTTGGATGACATCGAAATATTGTTCGACTTCTTAGAATGTACAGAGGAGCAGAGAGTTAAATTGATATTCCTTCAATTACGAGAGACTGCCAGGAGTTGGTGGACTACGATCAAAGGGATCTTAGAACTACGTCGTATGGTAATCACGTGGGAAGTCTTCAAAGCTGAATTCTATCAGAGATTTTTCTCAGCTTCGTATCAAGAGGACAAAAGAGCAGAATTTGAGAATCTGAGACAAGGGCCATTGAATATTGATGAATATTCTTCTAAATTCTCTACTTTATTGCGTTTTGTTCCTCAGTTAGCTGGGAATGATGAAGCTGTGGTGAATCAGTTCATCAGAGGATTGAATTCGGAAGTAGTTGCATTGATGAATCTGCAGCGACCTTACCATTTCGCTGATGTCCTGAGTAGAGCGAAGAGAGCTGAGGCGAGTCTGATTAGACAGCTAGGGAGGTTGTGTGTGAAACAACCCCAGACACAAAAATCCCCTATCAGATTTGATAAAGGCAGTACGAGTGGAAAGCAAGATATGCTGAAAGCTCAGAAGAAGTCATTCAAGAAGTTTGGAAGTGGTTCCTCTAGTTCCAGTGTGTCTAGTCCGCGTTATACCGGAGAACATTGTAGGACTTGTGGAGGGAGACATTCCCCAGAGCACTGCCAGGGAGTGCGTGGTAGATGCAATATCTGCAAACAGATGGGGCACTTTGCTAAAGTTTGTCCCCAAAGAGGTTCCCGAAGATTTTAGGAAACAGAATTTAATGGAGAAACCGACCCAGAAATCACCACAGGTACTATTCTTTATGATTATATTGCATATGTATTGATATGTACTAATGCAGTTTTTATGAGTATCTGGGAATGAATAGCATGGAGATATGCTATATTTGTTGGGTCTGTGTATACTGTAGTATTGAGTTTTGCTTGTTGAAGGATATGTTGATATCAGAAATTTCTGTGCCATATGATATACTACAGTTAGATAAGAATAAGATGGGGTTCGATTATGATGTACTTGTGCTAGATGATTTTGATTGCATTAGTGACAGGTATATACTAAACAAGTACAGAAGTTTAAGACCCGATCTAGTTGATGAATGAGGATTTTAGATCCAGAATTCCTTAGATCATTGTACTGTTTATGACTCGATTAGTACAGAAAGGAACAGTTAGCATCCTTATGTATTCGGTAGATCCATTGAAATCGAGTCTAACAAGTAATAGATGTGCTAGTAATCTAATAGTTGACTGGTGTTGGCCTAGATAGGATGTCAGATGTGTTTTATATTAAAATGAACTGAAAAATTTGACAGATTAATGTATGGGCTGAAGAATCCAGTTGATTATGTATTTCTCTTGAAGACCTTTCAGTTCTAGTTCTAGATTGACAGATTTGGTGTTCAGGGGACCCGGAAGAATTATGCTTGTTATCTTTATGATTCATGGATATATTGACAGCATTCGAGTGATTATATTGAATATTTGAAGATTGTTTTGAATATTCCAAGAACTGTGATTATTGTATACAGCAATGGATCAGGTATGAATCCGGTATGCAATCATTGATACAGGTTTTCATTCAGACTATGCGGTATCAGAAAGGTCAGCATTAGCAGCATGTCAGATATGTCAGAACTTTATTCTCTGATTTGGGCAGACCATCTTATTCAGATTATCTTCTTCTGATTTTCTTCTTCTTATATTGCCTTATATCTGCTGAGTATTGTTATGATTCTAACTCAGTATTTGAGACATCTTATATTGGTTGGGAGTATATTCTCTTTGCAGATGAGATATAGCAGTTGATCTGGGCAGTATGAGGATTGGTCAGCCAGCCAGAATCTATTATGTTATGAGTTTTCTTAAACTCACTAGATCTGTATAGGTTCTTTCTATTCAGAATTTGATGTGATATGACTGTTATTGCACGTCAGTGTGTGATGTAGACTGGTGTAAACAGTTCAGAAATGTAATCAAAATTTTCAGACGTGTATTTTGTTGATTAGATCAGTATAACAGCTATGTAAATTGTGTTTTGTATGGGTTTGGTTATCGTGTGATATCAGAATGTTTCAGAATTGTTTACAGCTTTTGGTATTGATAATCAGAGCCGAATACCAGGTAGGTATTTCTTCATTCTTTTATGTTATTAACTGATCTTGTACAACATAGTTCGAATCTGAAGTCACAGGTAGTGTCAGAACTACACTGGGGTGGATTCAGTTTTCATTCAGCTGTTTCAGAATGTATGATATTCGAACAGATAATGGGGTATAGATAGATGAGATCAGTTGGGACAACAACTTATGGTGTAAGGTTGGTAGAAATGGTACTGATATGTTTGAATCGATAACAAAAGAAGCCAGAAAGATAGGAATCAGAAGATGATTACCGACTTAGTATATTTCTGAATAAGAAATGTGAGTATGGCTTTCGGGATAAAAGTACCGTCAATTCTACAACTTATGATATGATATGATTATGATTGACAGAATACTCAATCTATATCTATCAGTTTGTACCAGATTACGTACAAACAGAACCAGATGACATAGATCAATGGCAAGGAAATTGCTAGATTGACTAGATTAGTGAATTAGATGATATTCGATTGTGATATGGATGGAGCGGTACGTGTGATGGAAATATCATGAGCTCTCTCTCGCAGAGTTGTTACAGATTGACAGGTAGTCAGCGTGTAATAACCAGATATTGGCAGATATTGAGAAAACTTTAGTACTGAATGCTAGTACTAGCGGTTATGAATTATTGTCATGGTATGACTTACGGTATGATCCTAACTATCCAGATAGATCAGAATGGGTAGATGTAGGAAACCAATGTCGGCTGATGACGACGGGTGTTTAAAACTGAAGATGGAATATGTTTTGGATTGAGATGAACAGATAGGATAGCAATTATAGGTAGTATTGTTTTGTTATAGCCAGTAATATGGGATTGATTCGGCTAGAATAAGTTTGGATGTTAAACTCTACTCTACATTTCTTCTGATAGACTTGGATCACTTGGTTGAGAGTTCGAGGACGAACTCAGATCTAAGAGGGGGAGAAATGTAATGCCCGAGCTTTAATTATTTAATCAGACATTGATTAAATATTATGATTGAGATTATACGAACTCGAATGATTTTATAACATGATAGTTTGAGATTATCGATGTTGAGTAGATATGAATGCAACCAGATCATTTTGGAGATTCAAAATTTAATTATGTAAATTGTTGGGCGAAAGTGACTCGCCCGAGCGGACAGTTTCGACCGCTCGAGCGAGAGTGTCTAGGAGGAGAGGGCCGAGAATCACTCGCCCGGGCGGACGTTTTTGACCGCTCGAGCGAGGTGGCTTGGATTGGCGAGGGCTGAGAGTTACTCGCCCGGGCGGAACCTTTTGACCGCCCGAGCGCGAGACGTGGAATGCAAAGGGTGTGCCACTTGTTTTGCATGCACGGAAAATATATATATATATAGACCTCGTTCCCTTCAGATTTTCAGAAGAAAATCGAGACTTTGGGGGGGAACTTTGTTCTTCAATTTGGAAATTGAATTACGAGCAAACCGGCTATCCGAATTTGAATCCGACTTCAGTTCTGAACTCCTCTCGCTACAGGCTACACAAGGACGTAAGTTTTATTACGTTTAGACAAGATTTGAATTTATGATGTTGTTAGAATTGACTATAATTCAGATATGGTGTTTTACTACCGTAGATATTGTATAATCGAAGACAAATTTAAGAATAGATTGATTATACAATTGTTATGATTTTTAGAAGATTTTAGTGGAAATGGAATACTAGAACGGTATTGTTATTGGTTTAAGAATAGAAGAATGATTATTCTTAAGGGTCTGGATAGGTTATTCAGTAGTTATGTGAAGTCAGATCGAAGAAATACTACAGTATGTCTGTGTTTGTATTTCAGCATCTTAGGAGTTAGATTTATTAGATGTTGATATGCTATTTGTGATGTTAAGACCGACGGGATTACCAGACTGTACTGTTATGCCGTCTACACATCAGTGGTGCAGATTGATTAGATTCAGTATTGGTTTCTGTTATCTTGTGATATTGTTGATATGAATCAGATTATAGTTATTCAGATATTGACTAGACAGATCGTGATTTGAACTACACCTTGACACAGTGTATTTGTTATTGTCGTTTCAGATCAGGGATGGACAGATTTGACTTCGAGACTTCGTCTTCCTCGGACGGGGACGATAAAGGTATAATGCATGTGATATTCGGGAAGTCCCAACTCAAATGAAATCTCATTTGAGTTTCCCAACAAAATCACATACTAGTTTGTTCTGTATATTGTGACATGTTTATGCTTTGATTTCAGAATTGTATTCAAGCAGGTAAGATAATCGTGATATTCAGTTATGAATATGATTATGCTTTGTTTACAGATTGTTATTCATTGCAGTTAAGATAGGAGAGTCCTTGACAGGCATTGTCAAATATCTAGACGTTTCGGTGTATCTCAGCATAGGAGTAGGTATTACTCTTATTGCCGCCGTTGATACAGATCAGACCGAAGTCTAGGAATGAGACGTACATTACCCCGATTGGAGGGTAGGTAGTGACGTCTTATTCACACCGGGATCCCTAGAGTTATAGATCGAGTCAAGTCTAGACATGATTTGATTAGAACTGCATGCTTATATGGATGTGGCTCCTAGATCTTGGGACCCATCGTTATTGCTTCCAGTTGTGCTAGCATGTTTTTATGATTTAGATTGGTTATATGCATGTTTAGCTGATTTGAAGTGCATGCTTGTTGTGATTAGATTTCATAGCTTATGAAATCTAATGTTTTGAGTTTATTAGTAATAGCATGTTTCATGACTTATTTTATGTATATACATGTTTACCATGTGTTATACTGGGATTTATTCTCACCGGAGTTATCCGGCTGTTGTCTTGTTTTGTATGTGTGCATGACAACAGGTGGGGCTGGATCAGGGTCGAACTGACGATGAGAGAAGACGAGTTAGCGTGGTGATTCCGGACTTACAGTAGACTTGGTTTTATTACTGGAATTTAGTAGTTGAACCTTAGACTAGATTATTGCATTTTAATACTGACATGTATTTTATACAGAAATGTATATTATTAGATGCCATTACCTTCCGCGTTTATATTTGAAAAAGAAAATTTTTTTTTAAGACCCTGTTTATCAGAATAGATCATTAAATCCCAAAGATGATTAAGAAGATGATTAGCGTCCGGGTCCCCACACGATATTTAATTCTTTAGTTACTTTTGGAAGACTTTATGGCCTGAACTTGGCACAAAATTTTTGTTTTGTACTACTTGTCATCCTCAAACTGATGGACAAACTGAAGTTGTCAATAGAACTTTGGGAACACCTTTGCGTGCTATTCTTAAAAAGAACTTGGATTGACAATTATATGGACTTTATTTTGGGGTTGTCTAGGACTAAGAAGGGGATGCATTCTATTTTTGTTGTTGTGGATAGATTCTCTAAGATGGCACATTTTATAGCTTGTCATAAAACCGATGATGCTTCAAACATTGCGGATTTGTTCTTTAGAGAAGTCGCTAGGTTGCTTGGCATGCCTAGGACTATTGTTTCTGGTCTCGATGTTAAATTTTTGAGTTACTTTTGGAAGACTTTATGGGCTGAACTTGGCACAAAATTGTTGTTTTCTACTACTTGTCATCCTCAAACGGATGGACAAACTGAAGTTGTCAATATAAGTTTGGGAACACTTTTGCGTGCTATTCTTAAAAAGAACTTGGATTGACATTTCTATGGACCTTATTTTGGGGTTGTGGATAGATTCTCTAAGATGGCACATTTTATAGCTTGTCATAAAACCGATGATGCTTCAAACATTTCGGATTTGTTCTTTAGAGAAGTCGCTAAGTTGCTTGGCATGCCAAGGACTATTGTTTCTGGTCGCGATGTTAAATTCTTGAGTTACTTTTGGAAGACTTTATGGGCTGAACTTGGCACAAAATTGTTGTTTTCTACTACTTGTCATCCTCAAACTGAAGTTGTCAATAGAACTTTGGGAACACCTTTGCGTGCTATTCTTAAAAAGAACTTGGATTGACATTTCTATGGACTTTATTTTGGGGTTGCCTAGGATTAAGAAGGGGAGGGATTCTATTTTTGTTGTTGTGGATAGATTCCCTAGGATGGCACATTTTATAGCTTGTCATAAAACCGATGTTGCTTCAAACATTGCGGATTTTTTCTTTAGAGAAGTCGCTAGGTTGCTTGGCATGCCTAGGACTATTGATTCTGGTCGCGATGTTAAATTCTTGATTTACTTTTGGAATAATTTATGGGCTAAACTTGGCACAAAATTGTTGTTTTCTACTACTTGTCATCCTCAAACGGATGGACAAACTGAAGTTGTCAATGGAACTTTGGGAACACGTTTTCGTGCTATTCTTTAAAGGAACTTGGTTTGACATTTCTATGGACTTTAGTTTGGGGTTGCCTAGGCCTAAAAAGAGGAGGGCTTCTATTTTTGTTATTGTGGAAAGATTTTCTAAGATAGCACATTTTATAGCTTATCATAAAAGCGATGATGCTTCAAACATTGCGGATTTGTTCTTTAGAGAAGTCGTTAGGTTGCATGGCATGCCTAGGACTATTGATTCTGGTCGCGATGTTAAATTCTTGAGTTACTTTTGGAAGACTTTATGGGCTGAACTTGGCACAAAATTGTTGTTTTCTACTACTTGTCGTCCTCAAACTGATGGACAAACTGAAGTTGTCAATAGAACTTTTGGAACACCTTTGCGTGCTATTCTTAAAAAGAACTTGGATTGACAATTCTATGGACTTTATTTTGGGGTTGCCTAGGACTAAGAAGGGGAGGGATTCTATTTTTGTTGTCGTGGATAGATTCTCTAAGATGGCACATTTTATAGCTTGTCATAAAACCGATGATGCTTCAAACATTGCTGATTTGTTCTTTAGAGAAGTCGCTAGGTTGCTTGGCATGCCTAGGACTATTGTTTCTGGTCGCGATGTTAAATTCTTGAGTTACTTTTGGAAGACTTTATGGGCTGAACTTGGCACAAAATTGTTGTTTTCTACTACTTGTCATCCTCAAACGGATGGACAAACTGAAGTTGTCAGTATAACTTTGGGAACGCTTTTGCGTGCTATTCTTAAAAAGAACTTGGATTGACATTTCTATTGACTTTATTTTGGGGTTGTTGTGGATAGATTCTCTAAGATGGCACATTTTATAGCTTGTCATAAAACCGATGATGCTTCAAACATTGCGGATTTGTTCTTTAGAGAAGTCGCTAGGTTGCATGGCATGCCTAGGACTATTGTTTCTCGTCGCAATGTTAAATTCTTGAGTTAGTTTTGGAAGACTTTATGGGCTGAACTTGGCACAAAATTGTTGTTTTCTACTACTTGTCATCCTCAAACTGATGGACAAACTGAAGTTGTCAATAGAACTTTGGGAACACCATTGCATGCTATTCTTAAAAAGAACTTGGATTGACATTTCTATGGACTTTATTTTGGGGTTGCCTAGGACTAAGAAGGGGAGGGATTCTATTTTTGTTGTTGTGGATAGATTCTCTAAGATGGCACATTTTATAGCTTGTCATAAAACCGAAGTTTCTTCAAACAAAATGGATTTTTTCTTTAGAGAAGTCGCTAGGTTGCTTGGCATGCCTAGGACTATTGATTCTGGTCGCGATGCTAAATTGTTGAGTTACTTTTGGAAGACTTTATGGGCTGAACTTGGCAAAAAATTGTTGTTTTCTACTACTTGTCATCCTCAAACTGATGGACAAACTGAAGTTGTCAATAGAACTTTGGGAACACCTTTGCGTGCTATTCTTAAAAAGAACTTTGATTGACATTTCTATGGACTTTATTTTGGGGTTGCCTAGGACTAAGAAGGGGAGGGATTCTATTTTTGTTGTTGTGGATAGATTCTCTAAGATGGCACATTTTATAGCTTGTCATAAAACCGATGTTGCTTCAAACATTGCGGATTTTTTCTTTAGAGAAGTCGCTAGGTTGCTTGGCATGCCTAGGACTATTGTTTCTGGTCGCGATATTAAATTCTTTAGTTACTTTTGGAAGACTTTATGGCCTGAACTTGGCACAAAATTTTTGTTTTGTACTACTTGTCATCCTCAAACTGATGGACAAACTGAAGTTGTCAATAGAACTTTGGGAACACCTTTGCGTGCTATTCTTAAAAAGAACTTGGATTGACAATTATATGGACTTTATTTTGGGGTTGTCTAGGACTAAGAAGGGGATGTATTCTATTTTTGTTGTTGTGGATAGATTCTCTAAGATGGCACATTTTATAGCTTGTCATAAAACCGATGATGCTTCAAACATTGCGGATTTTGTGACACCCCTGACCTCTTTAAATAAAATGCACAGCGGAAATAAATTTTTCTTTAAAATATGGAAGGAGTTTCAACATACATTTTATAAAAGTGTTTACAAAATAACAACATGATCATTCCAATGACATAACAAAATACAAAATATCATTAGTGTGATCATGTTACAAAATGGTACAAAATAATCATCCTTCCAATCTTCGTATGCATATGACCCCCATCCACAGTCAACGTCCCGGTCCGTCGCTCTTATCTGCATCACATGAAAATAACTGAAATGAGAATAAATCTCAGCAAGTGGAACTCTTACATAGCAATGATACATAGTATACTCTGTAAAACATGGCTTTTAAATCATAAATACCATCGACTCTGAAACATGAATAACGTAGCAATAACTGTAGCAATAGCAATGGCAATAGATAGCAATACGATGGTATTCTCTTTTCTATGGTTGGATTGATATCAATAGTATCTGTAACTGTGGTTGCCAATATCCCATCGATATAAATCGATAACTGTGAGGGGATAAAAGCCTATGGTCGATGATCATCTAATTGCATGCAATGCCATGGCTATGATAAATCAATCCAATAAAACATTTGAATTCTCAATAGCATTTAAGGCCGTCGTTTCGCAATCTCATAATATTTCTTGTATTCCCTTTATAACAATGGTGAGACATCAATGCCTCCAATAGATAATCAATGAAATCAATACATAACAATGGATCAATGGAAGGGAATAACACTTTGAAACCTTTAAAACACAATACATATAATATCATGTGAGCACAAGGGATGAAATTCCACTTACTACCAATAGAACACCTCAAATAAGCTCTTGGTACACCACCTACAACAATAATCCATAAATAACACCAATATCAACTCTAGATCCACAAGTACAAGCCAAATAATCCATTAAACAACTCAAACATCAAATCCAAAATAACCCTTAACTCAAAACCTCGTTAGAATCGCACCAAAAACTTACCTAAGCTTCCTTATACCACGGAGAACGATGATCTCAAGTCGGAAATCCAAACAAAGCCAAGAATCAAAGGTAGGAAGCAAAAGAAATGGATGAAAACCCTTGCCAATGGAGAGAAAATCGGAAATGGAGGAAAGAAGATAAGGTAGGTATGGCCAACAACTCCCAAAAAGTCACTTAAAAACTCGCCCATACTTACACCGCGGGTGCGGTCCCACAAGCACCGCGGGTGCGCTAAGCTCACGGCAACCAAAATAAATCCCATGCACGAACACCGCGGGTGCGGTGCTACAATTACCGCGGGTGCGGTGCACACCGCGGGTGCGGTCCTTGCACTGCCGCGGGTGCGGTCATGCCACGGCCCTCAAAATGCAAAATGATGAATAGTACACCGCGGGAGCACTCATCTAAGAGCGCGGGTGCACTCTACTCACGGCAATGAACAGTACAAACTCAACTAAAATCGATCCGAAACGCTGAAACGAACAATCAACACCAACTAATACCTCAAATAAATAATAACCAATAATACTATAGCCCAAAACACAACTATAAACGACTAATCATAAACCCAATTAACACAATAAAGCTTAAACCGTACCGTACACCGGGCTCGGCTATTACAATCTCCCCTCCTTAGAGGAATTTCGTCCTCGAAATTGACGTCACGGCACGAACAACTCAGGATACCTCTCTCTCATCTCAGTCTCTGGTTCCCACGTAGCCTCCTCGATCAAATGGTTCCTCCAAAGGACTTTAACGATGCCGATCTCTTTGTTCCTCAATACTCTGACAGTGCGATCCAAAATCTGGACCGGAATCTCTTGGTAAGTCAAATTCGGCGTCAAGTCCAATGGCTCGTGGCGAAGAACATGGGAAGGATCTGCAACATACTTCCTGAGCATCGATACGTGAAACACATTATGGACTCTGTCAAGATCGGGCGGTAGGGCTAATCTGTAGGCTCGGTCACCAACTCTGTCCAATATCTCGAATGGACCAATGAATCTAGGGCTCAACTTGCCCTTCTTGCCAAATCGCATCACACCCTTGAGAGGTGCTATCTTCAGAAAAACATGATCGCCAACCTCGAACTTCAAAGGTCTGCGACGAACATCTGCATAACTCTTCTGCCTCGACTGAGCAGTCTTCATCCTCTCTCTGATAACTGCAACAACATCGGCAGTCTGCTGGACCAACTCGGGACCCAACATCTTCCTCTCTCCAACCTCATCCCAAAACAAAGGGGATCTGCACTTCCTGCCATAAAGTGCCTCATACGGTGCCATGCCAATCGTCGCCTGGTAGCTATTGTTGTACGTGAACTCCACAAGTGGCAGCTTAGAATCCCAACTACCAGAATAGTCAATAGTACAAGCTCTGAGCATATCCTCCAGAATCTGAATGACTCTCTCTGACTGACCGTCGCTCTGAGGATGATAAGCTGTACTGAAAGCTAATCGAGAACCCAAAGCTCTGTGAAGACTCTTCCAAAACTCGGAGGTAAATCTAGGGTCACGATCAGACACAATCGACACGGGCACACCATGAAGTCTAACAATCTCGGCAATGTAGTCCTCGGCATACTGAGACATCGAATACGTCGTCTTGACTGGGAGAAAATGAGCCGACTTGGTCAATCTATCAACAATGACCCAAATGGAATTATAACCCCTCTGAACTCTGGGCAGACCAGTCACGAAATCCATGGTGATGTGCTCCCACTTCCACTGAGGAATCGGCAAAGATAGCAATGTCCCAGCAGGTCTCTGATGCTCAATCTTAACCTGCTGACAAGTAAGGCACTGAGAAATGAACAAAGCAATATCTCTCTTCATACCTGGCCACCAGTAAAGTCGACGAAGATCCTGATACATCTTCGTACTGCCTGGATGAATCGAATAAGGTGCGGTATGAGCCTCTGTCAAGACGTCTCTACGAATATCGTCGCCAGAAGGAACACAAATACGGCCTCTGAAAGTCACCAAACCATCACCATTCAGACTAAACTCTGAATTCCCTCTAGCCTCAGCTCTAGCTCTCATCTCTGTCAACTGAACATCAGTCGGCTGCTCTCTACGGATCCTGTCCGTCAAAGTAGATCGAATGACCAACGCTGAAAAGCGAGCAATGGTCCCTGGAATCACTAGATCAATCTCCTCTCTCTGCAAATCCATCAACAATGGTCTCTGAATCAAAGAACTCAAAGAAGCACTCGATTTGCGGCTCAAAGCATCAGCCACCACATTCGCCTTCCCTGGGTGATAGCTGATGGCCACATCATAATCCTTGACCAGTTCTAACCACCTCCTCTGCCTCATGTTGAGCTCTTTCTGCGAGAACAAATACTTCAAACTCTTGTGGTCTGTAAAGATCTCACACTTTTCGCCATACAGATAATGTCTCCAAATCTTCAGGGCGAAAACCACAGCTGCGAGCTCCAAATCATGCGTCGGATAATTCTTCTCATAATCCTTCAACTGGCGAGACGCATAGGCAATGACCTTACCTCGCTGCATCAACACTGCACCAAGGCCTCTCTTCGACGCATCGGTATAGACAACAAAGTCCTCTGAACCACTGGGCAAAGAAAGAACAGGAGCTGTCGTCAATCTGTCCTTCAACTCCTGAAATGCACTCTGGCAATCGATTGTCCACTCGAACTTCACAGTCTTCCTCGTCAGATTGGACAATGGCAGGGCAATCTTGGAGAAACCTGAAATGAAACGACGATAGTAACCTGCCAAACCAAGGAAACTGCGAACCTCTGAAACAGTGGTAGGAATAGGCCAACTCTGAATCGCCTCTATCTTCAATGGATCAACAGCAATGCCATCTCTCGAAACCACATGGCCTAGAAAAGAAATCTGATCTAGCCAAAACTCACACTTCTTCAACTTGGCAAACAACCTCTTCTCTCGCAACAACTGAAGCACCACTCTGAGATGCTCTGCATGAAGCTCTCTGGATTTGGAATAGATCAGGATATCGTCGATGAAAACAATGACGAAGCTATCCAGATAAGGCTTGAACACACGGTTCATCAGGTCCATGAAGACTGAAGGGGCATTGGTCAACCCAAAAGACATCACAAGAAACTCATAGTGACCATACCTGGTCCGGAAAGCTGTCTTAGGGATATCAGACTCCCTAACCTTCAACTGATAGTAGCCAGACCGAAGATCAATCTTCGAGAACACAGTGGCACCATGGAGCTGATCAAACAAATCATCTATCCGAGGCAACGGATACTTGTTCTTGACAGTCACTTTGTTGAGCTCCCTGTAGTCGATACACAGCCGCAAGGAACCATCCTTCTTCTTGACAAACAGAACCGGAGCTCCCCAAGGCGAAGAACTCGGACGAATAAAGCCTTTGTCTAAAAGATCCTGCAACTGAGTCTTCAACTCCTTCATCTCGGTAGGGGCCATCCTGTACGGAGCCTTAGAGATAGGAACCGTACCTGGAGCTAAATCGATCACAAACTCAACATCCCTATCCGGCGGCAAACCCGGAACATCATCCTCAAACACATCAGCAAACTCCCTCACCACATCAATATCATCTACATTCAACTTAATCAATCTATCAACATCCACAATAGAAGCAAGAAATCCATCGCAACCTCTACACAACAATCTCTCAGCCTCAAGACAAGAAATAAAAGGAAGGACCAGCGAAGTACCTGCACTGGCGAGCGCTCCTCCCTGGCCATCATCTGCAAAAGTCACCTTCTTAGCAACACAATCGATAACTGCACGGTAAGTCGAAAGCCAATCCATGCCAAGAATAACGTCGAAAGCAACCATAGGGATAACAATCAAATCAGCGAAGACAACTCGCTCCTCAATACGAACAGGGCACGCAAAGACAATCGATGTCGGGCACAACACGTCCCCCGAAGGCAAAACAACATTAAGATGAAGGGGAAGAATAGAAGGAACTATACCCAAAGATCTCAAAAATAATTCAGACATAAAAGAATGAGTAGCACCAGTATCAATCAAAGTAGTAGCTACTCTGCCTGAAATCAAAATAGTACTAAGGATCAATGAAGATTCACGATTAATACCTTCCTTCGTCATGGAAAAGATACGACCCTGCACCTTCCCTTGGCTATCTCCCCTCGGGCAATTCCTGGCAACGTGGCCTGCCGCGCCACAACGAAAACAAGTATGAGTGCCCAATCTGCACTCTCCTCGATGATGCTTACCACACTTTGGACACTGCGGCTTCTCAGGATCAAATGGAACTGGAACTGGCGGAGGTTTAGGACTCGACTCCATCTTGCCCTTGCCCTTGAAACGATCCCTGCCCCTCTGATTAGAACCCTGGCCTCTCTGAGCAATGGCTTGGTGTCTCTCTTGCCTCTCCCGGGCAATGTCCTTCTCATCCTGCTCGGCCAACAAAGCTTTGGACACAATCTCCTTGAAAGTAACAGCTTTGGACATGTTGATATCACGACGAATCTCCGCTCTAAGGCCTCGAATGAAATGAGCGCCCTTGTCCTTGTCGTTCGAAGCAATATACGGAGCAAATAGGCAACCTTCCTCAAACTTCAGGATATACTGGCCAACATCCAAGCTCCCCTGCCTAAGTTCCAAGAACTCCGTAACCTTCCTCGCTCGAAGTGCGTCGGGGAAATACTTGTCATAGAACAAGTCAGTGAACTCTGACCACTTCAGTGTCGCAACATCAACTCCAACTTTCGTAGCATTCCACCAAATGCGGGCAGCCTTAACCAACATGAACACTGCACAGCTAATCCTGTCTTTATCCTCGTACTGGAGATGATCGAAGATAGCTTCAAGCGCCTTGACCCACTCGACAGCAACTAGAGGATCGGTGCTACCTGCGAATTCCGGTGGATCCATTCTCTTAAAAGAAGAAAAGACGGCATCAGTGCCAACAGCCTGAGCAACTTGACCTCTCACTTGGCCTCGACCCTGACCTGCTCCTTGCAATCGGAGCAACTGCTGAATCTGATCGCTATGCACCTTGGCCTGCTCCTTAAGCAACTTGCCGAACTCGTCGACAACTCTCGAGGAAGAACTATCCTCACCCTCTGCCGCCTTACGCTTAGGAGGCATACTCTACAATTGCTCACAAGACACCAATCAATAAATATAACAATGGATAGATGCAAGAAAACATACCCGGACAGTTGAAAGTAGACGAAGTCATATGCATTGGTCCGAAGAACACCGCTCTGATACCACTAAATGTGACACCCCTGACCTCTTTAAATAAAATGCACAGCGGAAATAAATTTTTCTTTAAAATATGGAAGGAGTTTCAACATACATTTTATAAAAGTGTTTACAAAATAACAACATGATCATTCCAATGACATAACAAAATACAAAATATCATTAGTGTGATCATGTTACAAAATGGTACAAAATAATCATCCTTCCAATCTTCGTATGCATATGACCCCCATCCACAGTCAACGTCCCGGTCCGTCGCTCTTATCTGCATCACATGAAAATAACTGAAATGAGAATAAATCTCAGCAAGTGGAACTCTTACATAGCAATGATACATAGTATACTCTGTAAAACATGGCTTTTAAATCATAAATACCATCGACTCTGAAACATGAATAACGTAGCAATAACTGTAGCAATAGCAATGGCAATAGATAGCAATACGATGGTATTCTCTTTTCTATGGTTGGATTGATATCAATAGTATCTGTAACTGTGGTTGCCAATATCCCATCGATATAAATCGATAACTGTGAGGGGATAAAAGCCTATGGTCGATGATCATCTAATTGCATGCAATGCCATGGCTATGATAAATCAATCCAATAAAACATTTGAATTCTCAATAGCATTTAAGGCCGTCGTTTCGCAATCTCATAATATTTCTTGTATTCCCTTTATAACAATGGTGAGACATCAATGCCTCCAATAGATAATCAATGAAATCAATACATAACAATGGATCAATGGAAGGGAATAACACTTTGAAACCTTTAAAACACAATACATATAATATCATGTGAGCACAAGGGATGAAATTCCACTTACTACCAATAGAACACCTCAAATAAGCTCTTGGTACACCACCTACAACAATAATCCATAAATAACACCAATATCAACTCTAGATCCACAAGTACAAGCCAAATAATCCATTAAACAACTCAAACATCAAATCCAAAATAACCCTTAACTCAAAACCTCGTTAGAATCGCACCAAAAACTTACCTAAGCTTCCTTATACCACGGAGAACGATGATCTCAAGTCGGAAATCCAAACAAAGCCAAGAATCAAAGGTAGGAAGCAAAAGAAATGGATGAAAACCCTTGCCAATGGAGAGAAAATCGGAAATGGAGGAAAGAAGATAAGGTAGGTATGGCCAACAACTCCCAAAAAGTCACTTAAAAACTCGCCCATACTTACACCGCGGGTGCGGTCCCACAAGCACCGCGGGTGCGCTAAGCTCACGGCAACCAAAATAAATCCCATGCACGAACACCGCGGGTGCGGTGCTACAATTACCGCGGGTGCGGTGCACACCGCGGGTGCGGTCCTTGCACTGCCGCGGGTGCGGTCATGCCACGGCCCTCAAAATGCAAAATGATGAATAGTACACCGCGGGAGCACTCATCTAAGAGCGCGGGTGCACTCTACTCACGGCAATGAACAGTACAAACTCAACTAAAATCGATCCGAAACGCTGAAACGAACAATCAACACCAACTAATACCTCAAATAAATAATAACCAATAATACTATAGCCCAAAACACAACTATAAACGACTAATCATAAACCCAATTAACACAATAAAGCTTAAACCGTACCGTACACCGGGCTCGGCTATTACAGATTTGTTCTTTAGAGAAGTCGCTAGGTTGCTTGGCATGCCTAGGACTATTGTTTCTGGTCGCGATGTTAAATTCTTGAGTTACTTTTGGAAGACTTTATGGGCTGAACTTGGCACAAAATTGTTGTTTTCTACTACTTGTCATCCTCAAACGGATGGACAAACTGAAGTTGTCAATAGAACTTTGGGAACACCTTTGCGTGCTATTCTTAAAAAGAACTTGGATTGACAATTCTATGGACTTTATTTTGGGGTTGCCTAGAACTAAGAAGGGGATGTATTCTATTTTTGTTGTTGTGGATAGATCTCTAAGATGGCACATTTTATAGCTTGTCATAAAACGATGATGCTTCAAACATTGCATATTTGTTCTTTAGAGAAGTCGCTAGGTTGCTTGGCATGCCTAGGACTATTGTTTCTGGTCGCGATGTTAAATTCTTGAGTTACTTTTGGAAGACTTTATGGGCTGAACTTGGCACAAAATTGTTGTTTTCTACTACTTGTCATCCTCAAACGGATGGACAAACTGAAGTTGTCAGTATAACTTTGGGAACGCTTTTGCGTGCTATTCTTAAAAAGAACTTGGATTGACATTTCTATTGACTTTATTTTGGGGTTGTTGTGGATAGATTCTCTAAGATGGCACATTTTATAGCTTGTCATAAAACCGATGATGCTTCAAACATTGCGGATTTGTTCTTTAGAGAAGTCGCTAGGTTGCATGGCATGCCTAGGACTATTGTTTCTCGTCGCAATGTTAAATTCTTGAGTTAGTTTTGGAAGACTTTATGGGCTGAACTTGGCACAAAATTGTTGTTTTCTACTACTTGTCATCCTCAAACTGATGGACAAACTGAAGTTGTCAATAGAACTTTGGGAACACCATTGCATGCTATTCTTAAAAAGAACTTGGATTGACATTTCTATGGACTTTATTTTGGGGTTGCCTAGGACTAAGAAGGGGAGGGATTCTATTTTTGTTGTTGTGGATAGATTCTCTAAGATGGCACATTTTATAGCTTGTCATAAAACCGAAGTTTCTTCAAACATTGCGGATTTTTTCTTTAGAGAAGTCGCTAGGTTGCTTGGCATGCCTAGGACTATTGATTCTGGTCGCGATGCTAAATTGTTGAGTTACTTTTGGAAGACTTTATGGGCTGAACTTGGCAAAAAATTGTTGTTTTCTACTACTTGTCATCCTCAAACTGATGGACAAACTGAAGTTGTCAATAGAACTTTGGGAACACCTTTGCGTGCTATTCTTAAAAAGAACTTTGATTGACATTTCTATGGACTTTATTTTGGGGTTGCCTAGGACTAAGAAGGGGAGGGATTCTATTTTTGTTGTTGTGGATAGATTCTCTAAGATGGCACATTTTATAGCTTGTCATAAAACCGATGTTGCTTCAAACATTGCGGATTTTTTCTTTAGAGAAGTCGCTAGGTTGCTTGGCATGCCTAGGACTATTGTTTCTGATCGCGATATTAAATTCTTTAGTTACTTTTGGAAGACTTTATGGCCTGAACTTGGCACAAAATTTTTGTTTTGTACTACTTGTCATCCTCAAACTGATGGACAAACTGAAGTTGTCAATAGAACTTTGGGAACACCTTTGCGTGCTATTCTTAAAAAGAACTTGGATTGACAATTATATGGACTTTATTTTGGGGTTGTCTAGGACTAAGAAGGGGATGTATTCTATTTTTGTTGTTGTGGATAGATTCTCTAAGATGGCACATTTTATAGCTTGTCATAAAACCGATGATGCTTCAAACATTGCTGATTTTTTCTTTAGAGAAGTCGCTAGGTTGCTTGGCATGCCTAGGACTATTTTTTCTGGTCGCGATGTTAAATTCTTGAGTTACTTTTGGAAGACTTTATGGGCTGAACTTGGCACAAAATTGTTGTTTTCTACTATTTGTCATCCTCAAACTGATGGACAAACTGAAGTTGTCAATAGAACTTTGGGAACACCTTTGCGTGCTATTCTTAAAAAGAACTTGGATTGACAATTCTATGGACTTTATTTTGGGGTTGCCTAGAACTAAGAAGGGGATGTATTCTATTTTTGTTGTTGTGGATAGATTCCCTAAGATGGCACATTTTATAGCTTGTCATAAAACCGATGATGCTTCAAACATTGCATATTTGTTCTTTAGAGAAGTCGCTAGGTTGCTTGGCATGCCTAGGACTATTGTTTCTGGTCAACAGTAAGAGGAAGAGAATACTTGCGAGAAAAAGAATCTCTTGACACGGCTATCTTTAAATTCTTGAGTTACTTTTGGAAGACTTTATGGGCTGAACTTGGCACAAAATTGTTGTTTTCTACTACTTGTCATCCTCAAACGGATGGACAAACTGAAGTTGTCAGTATAACTTTGGGAACGCTTTTGCGTGCTATTCTTAAAAAGAACTTGGATTGACATTTCTATTGACTTTATTTTGGGGTTGTTGTGGATAGATTCTCTAAGATGGCACATTTTATAGCTTGTCATAAAACCGATGATGCTTCAAACATTGCGGATTTGTTCTTTAGAGAAGTCGCTAGGTTGCATGGCATGCCTAGGACTATTGTTTCTCGTCGCAATGTTAAATTCTTGAGTTAGTTTTGGAAGACTTTATGGGCTGAACTTGGCACAAAATTGTTGTTTTCTACTACTTGTCATCCTCAAACTGATGGACAAACTGAAGTTGTCAATAGAACTTTGGGAACACCATTGCATGCTATTCTTAAAAAGAACTTGGATTGACATTTCTATGGACTTTATTTTGGGGTTGCCTAGGACTAAGAAGGGGAGGGATTCTATTTTTGTTGTTGTGGATAGATTCTCTAAGATGGCACATTTTATAGCTTGTCATAAAACCGAAGTTTCTTCAAACAAAATGGATTTTTTCTTTAGAGAAGTCGCTAGGTTGCTTGGCATGCCTAGGACTATTGATTCTGGTCGCGATGCTAAATTGTTGAGTTACTTTTGGAAGACTTTATGGGCTGAACTTGGCAAAAAATTGTTGTTTTCTACTACTTGTCATCCTCAAACTGATGGACAAACTGAAGTTGTCAATAGAACTTTGGGAACACCTTTGCGTGCTATTCTTAAAAAGAACTTTGATTGACATTTCTATGGACTTTATTTTGGGGTTGCCTAGGACTAAGAAGGGGAGGGATTCTATTTTTGTTGTTGTGGATAGATTCTCTAAGATGGCACATTTTATAGCTTGTCATAAAACCGATGTTGCTTCAAACATTGCGGATTTTTTCTTTAGAGAAGTCGCTAGGTTGCTTGGCATGCCTAGGACTATTGTTTCTGGTCGCGATATTAAATTCTTTAGTTACTTTTGGAAGACTTTATGGCCTGAACTTGGCACAAAATTTTTGTTTTGTACTACTTGTCATCCTCAAACTGATGGACAAACTGAAGTTGTCAATAGAACTTTGGGAACACCTTTGCGTGCTATTCTTAAAAAGAACTTGGATTGACAATTATATGGACTTTATTTTGGGGTTGTCTAGGACTAAGAAGGGGATGTATTCTATTTTTGTTGTTGTGGATAGATTCTCTAAGATGGCACATTTTATAGCTTGTCATAAAACCGATGATGCTTCAAACATTGCGGATTTGTTCTTTAGAGAAGTCGCTAGGTTGCTTGGCATGCCTAGGACTATTGTTTCTGGTCGCGATGTTAAATTCTTGAGTTACTTTTGGAAGACTTTATGGGCTGAACTTGGCACAAAATTGTTGTTTTCTACTACTTGTCATCCTCAAACGGATGGACAAACTGAAGTTGTCAATAGAACTTTGGGAACACCTTTGCGTGCTATTCTTAAAAAGAACTTGGATTGACAATTCTATGGACTTTATTTTGGGGTTGCCTAGAACTAAGAAGGGGATGTATTCTATTTTTGTTGTTGTGGATAGATCTCTAAGATGGCACATTTTATAGCTTGTCATAAAACGATGATGCTTCAAACATTGCATATTTGTTCTTTAGAGAAGTCGCTAGGTTGCTTGGCATGCCTAGGACTATTGTTTCTGGTCGCGATGTTAAATTCTTGAGTTACTTTTGGAAGACTTTATGGGCTGAACTTGGCACAAAATTGTTGTTTTCTACTACTTGTCATCCTCAAACGGATGGACAAACTGAAGTTGTCAGTATAACTTTGGGAACGCTTTTGCGTGCTATTCTTAAAAAGAACTTGGATTGACATTTCTATTGACTTTATTTTGGGGTTGTTGTGGATAGATTCTCTAAGATGGCACATTTTATAGCTTGTCATAAAACCGATGATGCTTCAAACATTGCGGATTTGTTCTTTAGAGAAGTCGCTAGGTTGCATGGCATGCCTAGGACTATTGTTTCTCGTCGCAATGTTAAATTCTTGAGTTAGTTTTGGAAGACTTTATGGGCTGAACTTGGCACAAAATTGTTGTTTTCTACTACTTGTCATCCTCAAACTGATGGACAAACTGAAGTTGTCAATAGAACTTTGGGAACACCATTGCATGCTATTCTTAAAAAGAACTTGGATTGACATTTCTATGGACTTTATTTTGGGGTTGCCTAGGACTAAGAAGGGGAGGGATTCTATTTTTGTTGTTGTGGATAGATTCTCTAAGATGGCACATTTTATAGCTTGTCATAAAACCGAAGTTTCTTCAAACATTGCGGATTTTTTCTTTAGAGAAGTCGCTAGGTTGCTTGGCATGCCTAGGACTATTGATTCTGGTCGCGATGCTAAATTGTTGAGTTACTTTTGGAAGACTTTATGGGCTGAACTTGGCAAAAAATTGTTGTTTTCTACTACTTGTCATCCTCAAACTGATGGACAAACTGAAGTTGTCAATAGAACTTTGGGAACACCTTTGCGTGCTATTCTTAAAAAGAACTTTGATTGACATTTCTATGGACTTTATTTTGGGGTTGCCTAGGACTAAGAAGGGGAGGGATTCTATTTTTGTTGTTGTGGATAGATTCTCTAAGATGGCACATTTTATAGCTTGTCATAAAACCGATGTTGCTTCAAACATTGCGGATTTTTTCTTTAGAGAAGTCGCTAGGTTGCTTGGCATGCCTAGGACTATTGTTTCTGATCGCGATATTAAATTCTTTAGTTACTTTTGGAAGACTTTATGGCCTGAACTTGGCACAAAATTTTTGTTTTGTACTACTTGTCATCCTCAAACTGATGGACAAACTGAAGTTGTCAATAGAACTTTGGGAACACCTTTGCGTGCTATTCTTAAAAAGAACTTGGATTGACAATTATATGGACTTTATTTTGGGGTTGTCTAGGACTAAGAAGGGGATGTATTCTATTTTTGTTGTTGTGGATAGATTCTCTAAGATGGCACATTTTATAGCTTGTCATAAAACCGATGATGCTTCAAACATTGCTGATTTTTTCTTTAGAGAAGTCGCTAGGTTGCTTGGCATGCCTAGGACTATTTTTTCTGGTCGCGATGTTAAATTCTTGAGTTACTTTTGGAAGACTTTATGGGCTGAACTTGGCACAAAATTGTTGTTTTCTACTATTTGTCATCCTCAAACTGATGGACAAACTGAAGTTGTCAATAGAACTTTGGGAACACCTTTGCGTGCTATTCTTAAAAAGAACTTGGATTGACAATTCTATGGACTTTATTTTGGGGTTGCCTAGAACTAAGAAGGGGATGTATTCTATTTTTGTTGTTGTGGATAGATTCTCTAAGATGGCACATTTTATAGCTTGTCATAAAACCGATGATGCTTCAAACATTGCATATTTGTTCTTTAGAGAAGTCGCTAGGTTGCTTGGCATGCCTAGGACTATTGTTTCTGGTCAACAGTAAGAGGAAGAGAATACTTGCGAGAAAAAGAATCTCTTGACACGGCTATCTTTAAATTCTTGAGTTACTTTTGGAAGACTTTATGGGCTGAACTTGGCACAAAATTGTTGTTTTATACTACTTGTCATCCTCAAACGGATGGACAAACTGAAGTTGTCAGTATAACTTTGGGAACGCTTTTGCGTGCTATTCTTAAAAAGAACTTGGATTGACATTTCTATTGACTTTATTTTGGGGTTGTTGTGGATAGATTCTCTAAGATGGCACATTTTATAGCTTGTCATAAAACCGATGATGCTTCAAACATTGCGGATTTGTTCTTTAGAGAAGTCGCTAGGTTGCATGGCATGCCTAGGACTATTGTTTCTCGTCGCAATGTTAAATTCTTGAGTTAGTTTTGGAAGACTTTATGGGCTGAACTTGGCACAAAATTGTTGTTTTCTACTACTTGTCATCCTCAAACTGATGGACAAACTGAAGTTGTCAATAGAACTTTGGGAACACCATTGCATGCTATTCTTAAAAAGAACTTGGATTGACATTTCTATGGACTTTATTTTGGGGTTGCCTAGGACTAAGAAGGGGAGGGATTCTATTTTTGTTGTTGTGGATAGATTCTCTAAGATGGCACATTTTATAGCTTGTCATAAAACCGAAGTTTCTTCAAACATTGCGGATTTTTTCTTTAGAGAAGTCGCTAGGTTGCTTGGCATGCCTAGGACTATTGATTCTGGTCGCGATGCTAAATTGTTGAGTTACTTTTGGAAGACTTTATGGGCTGAACTTGGCAAAAAATTGTTGTTTTCTACTACTTGTCATCCTCAAACTGATGGACAAACTGAAGTTGTCAATAGAACTTTGGGAACACCTTTGCGTGCTATTCTTAAAAAGAACTTTGATTGACATTTCTATGGACTTTATTTTGGGGTTGCCTAGGACTAAGAAGGGGATGGATTCTATTTTTGTTGTTGTGGATAGATTCTCTAAGATGGCACATTTTATAGCTTGTCATAAAACCGATGTTGCTTCAAACATTGCGGATTTTTTCTTTAGAGAAGTCGCTAGGTTGCTTGGCATGCCTAGGACTATTGTTTCTGGTCGCGATATTAAATTCTTTAGTTACTTTTGGAAGACTTTATGGCCTGAACTTGGCACAAAATTTTTGTTTTGTACTACTTGTCATCCTCAAACTGATGGACAAACTGAAGTTGTCAATAGAACTTTGGGAACACCTTTGCGTGCTATTCTTAAAAAGAACTTGGATTGACAATTATATGGACTTTATTTTGGGGTTGTCTAGGACTAAGAAGGGGATGTATTCTATTTTTGTTGTTGTGGATAGATTCTCTAAGATGGCACATTTTATAGCTTGTCATAAAACCGATGATGCTTCAAACATTGCGGATTTGTTCTTTAGAGAAGTCGCTAGGTTGCTTGGAATGCCTAGGACTATTGTTTCTGGTCGCGATGTTAAATTCTTGAGTTACTTTTGGAAGACTTTATGGGCTGAACTTGGCACAAAATTGTTGTTTTCTTCTACTTGTCATCCTCAAACGGACGGACAAACTGAAGTTGTCAGTATAACTTTGGGAACGCTTTTGCGTGCTATTCTTAAAAAGAACTTGGATTGACATTTCTATTGACTTTTTTTTGGGGTTGTTGTGGATAGATTCTCTAAGATGGCACATTTTATAGCTTGTCATAAAACCGATGATGCTTCAAACATTGCGGATTTGTTCTTTAGAGAAGTCGCTAGGTTGCATGGCATGCCTAGGACTATTGTTTCTCGTCGCAATGTTAAATTCTTGAGTTAGTTTTGGAAGACTTTATGGGCTGAACTTGGCACAAAATTGTTGTTTTCTACTACTTGTCATCCTCAAACTGATGGACAAACTGAAGTTGTCAATAGAACTTTGGGAACACCATTGCATGCTATTCTTAAAAAGAACTTGGATTGACATTTCTATGGACTTTATTTTGGGGTTGCCTAGGACTAAGAAGGGGAGGGATTCTATTTTTGTTGTTGTGGATAGATTCTCTAAGATGGCACATTTTATAGCTTGTCATAAAACCGAAGTTTCTTCAAACATTGCGGATTTTTTCTTTAGAGAAGTCGCTAGGTTGCTTGGCATGCCTAGGACTATTGATTCTGGTCGCGATGCTAAATTGTTGAGTTACTTTTGGAAGACTTTATGGGCTGAACTTGGCAAAAAATTGTTGTTTTCTACTACTTGTCATCCTCAAACTGATGGACAAACTGAAGTTGTCAATAGAACTTTGGGAACACCTTTGCGTGCTATTCTTAAAAAGAACTTTGATTGACATTTCTATGGACTTTATTTCGGGGTTGCCTAGGACTAAGAAGGGGAGGGATTCTATTTTTGTTGTTGTGGATAGATTCTCTAAGATGGCACATTTTATAGCTTGTCATAAAACCGATGTTGCTTCAAACATTGCGGATTTTTTCTTTAGAGAAGTCGCTAGGTTGCTTGGCATGCCTAGGACTATTGTTTCTGGTCGCGATATTAAATTCTTTAGTTACTTTTGGATGACTTTATGGCTTGAACTTGGCACAAAATTTTTGTTTTGTACTACTTGTCATCCTCAAACTGATGGACAAACTGAAGTTGTCAATAGAACTTTGGGAACACCTTTGCGTGCTATTCTTAAAAAGAACTTGGATTGACAATTATATGGACTTTATTTTGGGGTTGTCTAGGACTAAGAAGGGGATGTATTCTATTTTTGTTGTTGTGGATAGATTCTCTAAGATGGCACATTTTATAGCTTGTCATAAAACCGATGATGCTTCAAACATTGCGGATTTGTTCTTTAGAGAAGTCGCTAGGTTGCTTGGCATGCCTAGGACTATTGTTTCTGGTCGCGATGTTAAATTCTTGAGTTACTTTTGGAAGACTTTATGGGCTGAACTTGGCACAAAATTGTTGTTTTCTACTACTTGTCATCCTCAAACGGATGGACAAACTGAAGTTGTCAATATAACTTTGGGAACACTTTTGCGTGCTATTCTTAAAAAGAACTTGGATTGACATTTCTATGGACTTTATTTTGGGGTTGTGGATAGATTCTCTAAGATGGCACATTTTATAGCTTGTCATAAAACCGATGATGCTTCAAACATTGCGGATTTGTTCTTTAGAGAAGTCGCTGGGTTGCATGGCATGCCTAGGACTATTGTTTCTCGTCGCATTGTTAAATTTTTGAGATACTTTTGGAATAATTTATGGGCTAAACTTGGCACAAAATTGTTGTTTTCTACTACTTGTCATCCTCAAACGGATGGACAAACTGAAGTTGTCAATAAAACTTTGGGAACATTTTTGCGTGCTATTCTTAAAAAGAACTTGGATTGACATTTCTATTGACTTTAGTTTGGGGTTGCCTAGGCCTAAGAAGGGGAGGGATTCTATTTTTGTAGTTGTGGATAGATTCTCTAAGATGGCACATTTTATAGCTTGTCATGAAACCGATGAAGCTTCAAACATTGCGGATTTGTTCTTTAGAGAAGTCGCTAGGTTGCATGGCATGTTTAGGACTATTGTTTCTCGTCGCAATGCTAAATTTTTGAGTTACTTTTGGAATAATTTATGGGCTAAACTTGGCACAAAATTGTTGTTTTCTACAACTTGTCATCCTCAAACGGATGGACAAACTGAAGTTGTCAATAGAACTTTGGGAACACTTTTTCGTGCTATTCTTAAAAGGAACTTGGATTGACATTTCTATGGACTTTAGTTTGGGGTTGCCTAAGCCTAAGAAGAGGAGGGCTTCTATTTTTGTTATTGTGGATAGATTTTCTAAGATAGCACATTTTATAGCTTGTCATAAAAGCGATAATGCTTCAAACATTGCGGATTTGTTCTTTAGAGAAGTCGTTAGGTTGCATGGCATGCCTAGGACTATTGATTCTGGTCGCGATGTTAAATTCTTGAGTTACTTTTGGGAGACTTTATGGGCTGAACTTGGCACAAAATTGTTGTTTTCTACTACTTGTCATCCTCAAACTGATGGACAAACTGAAGTTGTCAATAGAACTTTGGGAACACCTTTGCGTGCTATTCTTAAAAAGAACTTGGATTGACAATTCTATGGACTTTATTTTGGGGTTGCCTAGAACTAAGAAGGGGATGTATTCTATTTTTGTTGTTGTGGATAGATTCTCTAAGATGGCACATTTTATAGCTTGTCATAAAACCGATGATGCTTCAAACATTGCATATTTGTTCTTTAAAGAAGTCGCTAGGTTGCTTGGCATGCCTAGGACTATTGTTTCTGGTCACGAAGTTAAATTCTTGAGTTACTTTTGGAAGACTTTATGGGCTGAACTTGGCACAAAATTGTTGTTTTCTACTACTTGTCATCCTCAAACGGATGGACAAACTGAAGTTGTCCATATAACTTTGGGAACACTTTTGCGTGCTATTCTTAAAAAGAACTTAGATTGACATTTCTATGGACTTTATTTTGGGGTTGCCTAGGCCTAAGAAGAGGAGGGCTTCTATTTTTGTTATTGTGGATTGATTTTCTAAGATAGCACATTTTATAGCTTGTCATAAAACCGATGATGCTTCAAACATTGCGGATTTGTTCTTTAGAGAAGTCGCTAGGTTTCTTGGCATGCCTAAGACTATTGTTTCTGGTCCCGATGTTAAATTCTTGAGTTACTTTTGGAAGACTTTATGGGCTGAACTTGGCACAAAATTGTTGTTTTCTACTACTTATCATCCTCAAACTGATGGACAAACTGAAGTTGTCAATAGAATTTTGGAAACACCTTTGCGTGCTATTCTTAAAAAGAACTTGGATTGACAATTCTATGGGCTTTATTTTGTGGTTGCCTAGGACTAAGAAGGGGAGGGATTCTATTTTTGTTGTTGTGGATATATTCTCTAAGATGGCACATTTTATAGCTTGTCATAAAACCGATGATGCTTCAAACATTGCGAATTTGTTCTTTAGAGAAGTCGCTAGGTTGCATGGCATGCCTAGGACTATTGTTTCTCGTCGCAATGTTAAATTTTTGAGTTACTTTTGGAATAATTTATGGGCTAAACTTGGCACAAAATTGTTGTTTTCTACTACTTGTCATCCTCAAACTGATGGACAAACTGAAGTTGTCAATAGAACTTTGGGAACACCTTTGCGTGCTATTCTTAAAAAGAACTTGGATTGACAATTCTATGGACTTTATTTTGGGGTTGCCTAGGACTAAGAATGTAAGGCCCGAGATGTTATTACAGTAATTTGAGATTAATCCGAAATGATTATAGACAGAACGGATTAGCTGGAGAAAAGTAATGCCAAGATTTTAAGTTGATAAAATGAGATTGTGTAAGAGGGCATGCGAAGCGAGACCGCACCTGCAGTTGAAGAAGGACCGCACCCGCGGTCGATATTAATGAAATTGTGAAGAGGAGGCCGAAGCCTCACCGCACCCGCGGTGTGAACAGGGACCGCCCCCGCGGTGCAGTACCGCACCCGCGGTCTTGACATGTACCGCACCCGCGGTCATGCAATTTCAGAAAAGATAAGATTGTCGAACCATGAGCGCACCCGCGGTCTTACACCTACCGCACCCGCAGTGCGACGTGTTGTGCGAAAATGAGGACACCTCATGACATGCATGCACTGATATATATAGATGATAATTCCTTCGAAAATCATTCAGCAGAAATTGAAAAGGGTCTGAAGAAGAAAGGAGAAAATCCTTACGCCTTTTTCGAGAAATCCGTCCGTCTGATTTTGAATCCGACTTCGATATCGAGTTCCTAGCGACGTAGGCTACAACTGGACGTAAGTTTTACTACGTTTTGACATGCTTTGAAATTATGGTATTGTCAGAATTGAATGGAACTCATATATGTTGTTCTTGACATGTTAGACAGCGTAGAATCGAAGTCAGATTAAGAAACGGACTGAATATGAACTTGTTATGATATCAGAATAAGATTGAATAAGAATTGATATCCAGATTGAGTGGTTATCGATTATGAGATATTAGAATTGATATCTGACTGATATGATAGGGCTGGATATATTAAGATTATAATGTTATGTTATTGAAACAGAATTTGATTGAATTCTTTTTATATCCAGTATTAATTGAGTGGTGTATTGATACCAAACCCTCGATATTGTTATTGTCAGATCGATATTGACAGGTTTTGAGTTCGAGACTTCGACAGAGTCAGAGTATCAGGAAGTAAGGTATAAATTAATGTTGAGTTGGGATTGCACAACTCGAGTGAGGTTTGACTCGAGTCTCCCTAAATCACATACTTTCATTTATTGCATTGATATTTGCAATTGATGAGAATTATGACTGTAGTCTATTGATTTATAGCAAATGTACGATGAGATTGATGTTTGTATGCTATTGATTCATAGCCGTTGTATGTATTGATTACTGAGTCGTTGAGTCATGGGCTGATTCGCCTAGTCACCGGCTGATTCGTCTGGTTATGGACTGATTCGTCTAAACTTAAGCTGATTCGCTTAATTACAGGCTGAGTTGTCTGATTATGGGCTGATTCGCCTAATTTCCGGCTGATTCGTCGGGTGATTGACTGAGTCGTCAATTCTGCGGCTGATTCGCCCAGACACTGATATATGAATTATATCGATGCCGTTTAGGGATTGATTCATTTCTATCGACTGAGATTCGATATAATTACCTATATCCAGACATCGGGATCCCTAAGATAGAGTTGAGTCGAGTCTGAGACGACGCGTCAGTGGAGTCGAGTCTGATGACGACGCGTCGGTTGAGTTGAGTCCGATATGACCTGTTGATTTACATTGTTTATGCCATTCATGATTATTGAATGTTTGATATTGATTTATGTATTCTGATTTGATACAGGTTAAGAATATGTCTTATATATGCTTTCGTATATGCTTTTATATGATTGCATGTTTACATTGTTTATACTGGGATATTTATATCTCACCGGAGTTATCCGGCTGTTGTCTTGTTTTGTATGTGTGCATGACAACAGGTGGGGCTGGATCAGGGTCAAGAAGAGGATGAGAGATGACGAGTTTAGCGTGGTGATTCCGGACTTGGTAGAGATAGGGTTAGACACTTGATATTAGTTGTTAAACCCTAGTTGAATAAATGTATGTTGTACATGACTTGTACTTTTATACTGAGATGTATATTCATGTTTAATATGTAATTTGAGTAAATTACATTACGTTTCCGCTTTGTATTTGAAAAAAAAAAATAGACCCTGTTTTATAATTGATTAATTAGTCCCAAATATGATTAAGAACTTGATTAGCGTCCGGGTCCCCACAAAGAAGGGGATGTATTCTATTTTTGTTGTTGTGGATAGATTCTCTAAGATGGCACATTTTATAGCTTGTCATAAAACCGATGATGCTTCAAACATTGCATATTTGTTCTTTAGAGAAGTCGCTAGGTTGCTTGGCATGCCTAGGACTATTGTTTCTGGTCGCGATGTTAAATTCTTGAGTTACTTTTGGAAGACTTTATGGGCTGAACTTGGCACAAAATTGTTGTTTTCTACTACTTGTCATCCTCAAACGGATGGACAAACTGAAGTTGTCCATATAACTTTGGGAACACTTTTGCGTGCTATTCTTAAAAAGTACTTGGATTGACATTTCTATGGACTTTATTTTGGGGTTGTTGTGGACAGATTCTCTAAGATGGCACATTTTATAGCTTGTCATAAAACCGATGATGCTTCAAACATTGCGGATTTGTTCTTCAGAGAAGTCGCTAGGTTGCATGGCATGCCTAGGACTATTGTTTCTCGTCGCAATGTTAAATTTTTGAGTTACTTTTGGAATAATTTATGGGCTAAACTTGGCACAAAATTGTTGTTTTCTGCTACTTGTCATCCTCAAACGGATGGACAAACTGAAGTTGTCAATAGAACTTTGGGAACACTTTTGCGTGCTATTGTTAAAAAGAACTTGGATTGATATTTCTATGGACTTTATTTTGGGGTTGCCTAGGACTAAGAAGGGGATGTATTCTATTTTTGTAGTTGTGGATAGATTCTCTAAGATGGAACATTTTATAGCTTGTCATAAAACCGATGATGCTTCAAACATTGCGGATTTGTTCTTTAGAGAAGTCGCTAGGTTGCTTGGCATGCCTATGACTATTGTTTCTGGTCGCGATGTCAAATTCTTGGGTTAATTTTGGAAGACTTTATGGGCTGAACTTGGCACAAAATTGTTGTTTTCTACTACTTGTCATCCTCAAACGGATGGACAAACTGAAGTTGTCAATATAACTTTGGGAACATTTTATAGCTTGTCATAAAACCGATGATGCTTCAAACATTGCGGATTTGTTCTTTAGATAAATCGCTAGGTTGATTGGCATGCCTAGGACTATTGTTTCTGGTCGCGATGTTAAATTCTTGAGTTACTTTTGGAAGACTTTATGGGCTGAACTTGGCACAAAATTGTTGTATTCTACTAGTTGTCATCCTCAAACGGATGGACAAACTGAAGTTGTCAATATAACTTTGGGAACACTTTTGCGTGCTATTCTTAAAAAGAACTTGGATTGACATTTCTATGGACTTTATTTTGGGGTTGTTGTGGATAGATTCTCTAAGATGGCACATTTTATAGCTTGTCATAAAACCGATGATGCTTCAAACATTGCGGATTTGTTCTTTAGAGAAGTCGCTAGGTTGCATGGCATGCATAGGACTATTGTTTCTCGTCGCAATGTTAGATTTTTGAGTTACTTTTGGAATAATTTATGGGCTAAACTTGGCACAAAATTGTTGTTTTCTGCTACTTGTAATCCTCAAACGGATGGACAAACTGAAGTTGTCAATAGAACTTTGGGAACACTTCTGCGTGCTATTCTTAAAAAGAACTTGGATTGACATTTCTCTGGACTTTATTTTGGAGTTGCCTAGGCCTAAGAAGAGGAGGGATTCTATTTATGTAGTTGTGGATAGATTCTCTAATATGGCACATTTTATAGCTTGTTATGAAACCGATGATGCTTCAAACATTACGGATTTGTTCTTTAGAGAAGTCGCTAGGTTGCATGGCATGCCTAGGACTATTGTTTCTCGTCGCAATGTTAAATTTTTGAGTTACTTTTGGAAGACGTTATGGGCTGAACTTGGCACAAAATTGTTGTTTTGTACTACTTGTCATCCTCAAACGGATGGACAAACTGAAGTTGTCAATATAACTTTGGGAACGCTTTTGCGTGCTATTCTTAAAAAGAACTTGGATTGATATTTCTATTGACTTTATTTTGGGATTGTTGTGGATAGATTCTCTAAGATGTCACATTTTATAGCTTGTCATAAAACCGATGATGCTTCAAACATTGCGGATTTGTTCTTTAGAGAAGTCGCTAGGTTGCATGGCATGCCTAGGACTATTGTTTCTCGTCGCAATGTTAAATTCTTGAGTTAGTTTTGGAAGACTTTATGGGCTGAACTTGGCACAAAATTGTTGTTTTCTACTACTTGTCATCCTCAAACTGATGGACAAACTGAAGTTGTCAATAGAACTTTGGGAACACCTTTGCGTGCTATTCTTAAAAAGTACTTGGATTGACAATTCTATGGACTTTATTTTGGGGTTGTCTAGGACTAAGAAGGGGAGGGATTCTATTTTTGTTGTTGTGGATAGATTCTCTAAGATGGCACATTTTATAGCTTGTCATAAAACCGATGATGCTTCAAACATTGCGGATTTGTTCTTTAGAGAAGTCGCTAGGTTGCTTGGCATGCCTAGGACTATTGTTTCCCGTCGCGATGTTAAATTCTTGAGTTACTTTTGGAAGACTTTATGGGCTGAACTTGGCACAAAATTGTTGTTTTCTACTACTTGTCATCCTCAAACGGATGGACAAACTGAAGTTGTCAATATAACTTTGGGAACATTTTATAGCTTGTCATAAAACCGATGATGCTTCAAACATTGCGGATTTGTTCTTTAGAGAAGTCGCTAGGTTGATTGGCATGCCTAGGACTATTGTTTCTGGTCGCGATGTTAAATTCTTGAGTTACTTTTGGAAGACTTTATGGGCTGAACTTGGCACAAAATTGTTGTATTCTACTAGTTGTCATCCTCAAACGGATGGACAAACTGAAGTTGTCAATATAACTTTGGGAACACTTTTGCGTGCTATTCTTAAAAAGAACTTGGATTGACATTTCTATGGACTTTATTTTGGGGTTGTTGTGGATAGATTCTCTAAGATGGCACATTTTATAGCTTGTCATAAAACCGATGATGCTTCAAACATTGCGGATTTGTTCTTTAGAGAAGTCGCTAGGTTGCATGGCATGCATAGGACTATTGTTTCTCGTCGCAATGTTAGATTTTTGAGTTACTTTTGGAATAATTTATGGGCTAAACTTGGCACAAAATTGTTGTTTTCTACTACTTGTCATCCTCAAACGGATGGACAAACTGAAGTTGTCAATAGAACTTTGGGAACACTTCTGCGTGCTATTCTTAAAAAGAACTTGGATTGACATTTCTCTGGACTTTATTTTGGAGTTGCCTAGGCCTAAGAAGAGGAGGGATTCTATTTATGTAGTTGTGGATAGATTCTCTAATATGGCACATTTTATAGCTTGTTATGAAACCGATGATGCTTCAAACATTACGGATTTGTTCTTTAGAGAAGTCGCTAGGTTGCATGGCATGCCTAGGACTATTGTTTCTCGTCGCAATGTTAAATTTTTGAGTTACTTTTGGAAGACGTTATGGGCTGAACTTGGCACAAAATTGTTGTTTTGTACTACTTGTCATCCTCAAACGGATGGACAAACTGAAGTTGTCAATATAACTTTGGGAACGCTTTTGCGTGCTATTCTTAAAAAGAACTTGGATTGACATTTCTATTGACTTTATTTTGGGATTGTTGTGGATAGATTCTCTAAGATGTCACATTTTATAGCTTGTCATAAAACCGATGATGCTTCAAACATTGCGGATTTGTTCTTTAGAGAAGTCGCTAGGTTGCATGGCATGCCTAGGACTATTGTTTCTCGTCGCAATGTTAAATTCTTGAGTTAGTTTTGGAAGACTTTATGGGCTGAACTTGGCACAAAATTGTTGTTTTCTGTGACACCCCTGACCTCTTTAAATAAAATGCACAGCGGAAATAAATTTTTCTTTAAAATATGGAAGGAGTTTCAACATACATTTTATAAAAGTGTTTACAAAATAACAACATGATCATTCCAATGACATAACAAAATACAAAATATCATTAGTGTGATCATGTTACAAAATGGTACAAAATAATCATCCTTCCAATCTTCGTATGCATATGACCCCCATCCACAGTCAACGTCCCGGTCCGTCGCTCTTATCTGCATCACATGAAAATAACTGAAATGAGAATAAATCTCAGCAAGTGGAACTCTTACATAGCAATGATACATAGTATACTCTGTAAAACATGGCTTTTAAATCATAAATACCATCGACTCTGAAACATGAATAACGTAGCAATAACTGTAGCAATAGCAATGGCAATAGATAGCAATACGATGGTATTCTCTTTTCTATGGTTGGATTGATATCAATAGTATCTGTAACTGTGGTTGCCAATATCCCATCGATATAAATCGATAACTGTGAGGGGATAAAAGCCTATGGTCGATGATCATCTAATTGCATGCAATGCCATGGCTATGATAAGTCAATCCAATAAAACATTTGAATTCTCAATAGCATTTAAGGCCGTCGTTTCGCAATCTCATAATATTTCTTGTATTCCCTTTATAACAATGGTGAGACATCAATGCCTCCAATAGATAATCAATGAAATCAATACATAACAATGGATCAATGGAAGGGAATAACACTTTGAAACCTTTAAAACACAATACATATAATATCATGTGAGCACAAGGGATGAAATTCCACTTACTACCAATAGAACACCTCAAATAAGCTCTTGGTACACCACCTACAACAATAATCCATAAATAACACCAATATCAACTCTGGGTCCACAAGTACAAGCCAAATAATCCATTAAACAACTCAAACATCAAATCCAAAATAACCCTTAACTCAAAACCTCGTTAGAATCGCACCAAAAACTTACCTAAGCTTCCTTATACCACGGAGAACGATGATCTCAAGTCGGAAATCCAAACAAAGCCAAGAATCGAAGATAGGAAGCAAAAGAAATGGATGAAAACCCTTGTCAATGGAGAGAAAATCTCGAAAAGTAGATAGGATAAGGTATGGAATGAAGTCAACTCAATCAAAAAGGTACTAAATAACTCGCCCATACTTACACCGCGGGTGCGCCAACACAAGCACCGCGGGTGCGCCATGCTCTCGGCATACCAAAATAATTCTCATGCACGATCACCGCGGGTGCGGTGCTACAATTACCGCGGGTGCGGTCTCACCGCGGGTGCGGTCCTTGCACTGCCGCGGGTGCGGTGATGCCACGGCCCTCCAAAACCAAAATCATGAATAGTACACCGCGGGGGCACTCATCTAAGAGCGCGGGTGCACTCTACTCACGGCAATGAACAGTACAAACTCAACTAAAATCGATCGAAACGCTGAAACGAACAATCAACACCAACTAATACCTCAAATAAATAATAACCAATAATACTATAGCCCAAAACACAACTATAAACGACTAATCATAAACCCAATTAACACAATAAAGCTTAAACCGTACCGTACACCGGGCTCGGCTATTACAATCTCCCCTCCTTAGAGGAATTTCGTCCTCGAAATTGACGTCACTGCACGAACAACTCAGGATACCTCTCTCTCATCTCAGTCTCTGGTTCCCACGTAGCCTCCTCGATCAAATGGTTCCTCCAAAGGACTTTAACGATGCCGATCTCTTTGTTCCTCAATATTCTGACAGTGCGATCCAAAATCTGGACCGGAATCTCTTGGTAAGTCAAATTCGGCGTCAAGTCCAATGGCTCGTGGCGAAGAACATGGGAAGGATCTGCAACATACTTCCTGAGCATCGATACGTGAAACACATTATGGACTCTGTCAAGATCGGGCGGTAGGGCTAATCTGTAGGCTCGGTCACCAACTCTGTCCAATATCTCGAATGGACCAATGAATCTAGGACTCAACTTGCCCTTCTTGCCAAATCTCATCACCCCCTTGAGAGGTGCTATCTTCAGAAAAACATGATCGCCAACCTCGAACTGCAAAGGTCTGCGACGAACATCTGCATAACTCTTCTGCCTCGACTGAGCAGTCTTCACCCTCTCTCTGATAACTGCAACAACATCGGCAGTCTGCTGGACCAACTCGGGACCCAACATCTTCCTCTCTCCAACCTCATCCCAAAACAAAGGGGATCTGCACTTCCTGCCATAAAGTGCCTCATACGGTGCCATGCCAATCGTCGCCTGGTAGCTATTGTTGTACGTGAACTCCACAAGTGGCAGCTTAGAATCCCAACTACCAGAATAGTCAATAGTACAAGCTCTGAGCATATCCTCCAGAATCTGAATGACTCTCTCTGACTGACCGTCGCTCTGAGGATGATAAGCTGTACTGAAAGCTAATCGAGAACCCAAAGCTCTGTGAAGACTCTTCCAAAACTCGGAGGTAAATCTAGGGTCACGATCAGACACAATCGACACGGGCACACCATGAAGTCTAACAATCTCGGCAATGTAGTCCTCGGCATACTGAGACATCGAATACGTCGTCTTGACTGGGAGAAAATGAGCCGACTTGGTCAATCTATCAACAATGACCCAAATGGAATTATAACCCCTCTGAACTCTGGGCAGACCAGTCACGAAATCCATGGTGATGTGCTCCCACTTCCACTGAGGAATCGGCAAAGATAGCAATGTCCCAGCAGGTTTCTGATGCTCAATCTTAACCTGCTGACAAGTAAGGCACTGAGAAATGAACAAAGCAATATCTCTCTTCATACCTGGCCACCAGTAGAGTCGACGAAGATCCTGATACATCTTCGTACTGCCTGGATGAATCGAATAAGGTGCGGTATGAGCCTCTGTCAAGACGTCTCTACGAATATCGTCGCCAGAAGGAACACAAATGCGGCCTCTGAAAGTTACCAAACCATCACCATTCAGACTAAACTCTGAATTCCCTCTAGCCTCGGCTCTAGCTCTCAACTCTGCCAACTGAACATCAGTCGACTGCTCTCTACGGATCCTGTCCGTCAAAGTAGATCGAATGACCAACGCTGAAAAGCGAGCAATGGTCCCTGGAATCACTAGATCAATCTCCTCTCTCTGCAAATCCATCAACAATGGTCTCTGAATCAAAGAACTCAAAGAAGCACTCGATTTGCGGCTCAAAGCATCAGCCACCACATTCGCCTTCCCTGGGTGATAACTGATCGTCACATCGTAATCCTTGACAAGCTCTAACCACCTCCTCTGTCGCATGTTGAGCTCTTTCTGCGAGAACAAATACTTCAAACTCTTGTGGTCTGTAAAGATCTCACACTTTTCGCCATACAGATAATGTCTCCAAATCTTCAGGGCGAAAACCACAGCTGCGAGCTCCAAATCATGCGTCGGATAATTCTTCTCATAATCCTTCAACTGGCGAGACGCATAGGCAATGACCTTACCTCGCTGCATCAACACTGCACCAAGGCCTCTCTTCGACGCATCGGTAAAGACAACAAAGTCCTCTGAACCACTGGGCAAAGAAAGAACAGGAGCTGTCGTCAATCTGTCCTTCAACTCCTGAAATGCACTCTGGCAATCAATAGACCACTCGAACTTCACAGTCTTCCTCGTCAGATTGGACAATGGCAGGGCAATCTTAGAGAAACCTGAAATGAAACGACGATAGTAACCTGCCAAACCAAGGAAACTGCGAACCTCTGAAACAGTGGTAGGAATAGGCCAACTCTGAATCGCCTCTATCTTCAATGGATCAACAGCAATGCCATCTCTCGAAACAACATGGCCTAGAAAAGAAATCTGATCCAGCCAAAACTCACACTTCTTCAGCTTGGCAAACAACCTCTTCTCTCGCAACAACTGAAGAACAATTCTGAGATGCTCGGCATGAAGCTCTCTGGTCTTGGAATAGATCAAGATATCGTCAATGAAGACAATGACGAAGCTATCCAGATAAGGCTTGAACACACGGTTCATCAGGTCCATGAAGACTGAAGGGGCATTGGTCAAACCAAAAGACATCACAAGAAACTCATAGTGACCATACCTGGTCCGGAAAGCTGTCTTAGGGATATCAGACTCCTTAACCTTCAACTGATAGTAGCCAGACCGAAGATCAATCTTCGAGAACACAGTGGCACCATGGAGCTGATCAAACAAATCATCTATCCGAGGCAACGGATACTTGTTCTTGACAGTCACTTTGTTGAGCTCCCTGTAGTCGATACACAGTCGCAAGGAACCATCCTTCTTCTTGACAAACAGAACCGGAGCTCCCCAAGGCGAAGAACTCGGACGAATAAAGCCTTTGTCTAAAAGATCCTGCAACTGAGTCTTCAATTCCTTCATCTCAGCAGGGGCCATCCTGTACGGAGCCTTAGAGATAGGAACCGTACCTGGAGCTAAATCGATCACAAACTCAACATCCCTATCCGGCGGCAAACCCGGAACATCATCCTCAAACACATCAGCAAACTCCCTCACCACATCAATATCATCTACATTCAACTTACTCAATCTATCAACATCCACAATAGAAGCAAGAAATCCATCGCAACCTCTACACAACAATCTCTCAGCCTCAAGACAAGAAATAAAAGGAAGGACCAGCGAAGTACCTGCACTGGCGAGCGCTCCTCCCTGGCCATCATCTGCAAAAGTCACCTTCTTAGCAACACAATCGATAACTGCACGGTAAGTCGAAAGCCAATCCATGCCAAGAATAACGTCGAAAGCAACCATAGGGATAACAATCAAATCAGCGAAGACAACTCGCTCCTCAATACGAACAGGGCACGCAAAGACAATCGATGTCGGGCACAACACGTCCCCCGAAGGCAAAACAACATTAAGATGAAGGGGAAGAATAGAAGGAACTATACCCAAAGATCTCAAAAATAATTCAGACATAAAAGAATGAGTAGCACCAGTATCAATCAAAGTAGTAGCTACTCTGCCTGAAATCAAAATAGTACTAAGGATCAATGAAGATTCACGATTAATACCTTCCTTCGTCATGGAAAAGATACGACCCTGCACCTTCCCTTGGCTATCTCCCCTCGGGCAATTCCTGGCAACGTGGCCTGCCGCGCCACAACGAAAACAAGTATGAGTGCCCAATCTGCACTCTCCTCGATGATGCTTACCACACTTTGGACACTGCGGCTTCTCAGGATCAAATGGAACTGGAACTGGCGGAGGTCTAGGACTCGACTCCAGCTTGCCCTTGCCCTTGAAACGATCCCTGCCCCTCTGATTAGAACCCTGGCCTCTCTGAGCAATGGCTTGGTGTCTCTCTTGCCTCTCCCGGGCAATGTCCTTCTCATCCTGCTCGGCCAACAAAGCTTTGGACACAATCTCCTTGAAAGTAACAGCTTTGGACATGTTGATATCACGACGAATCTCCGCTCTAAGGCCTCGAATGAAATGAGCGCCCTTGTCCTTGTCGTTCGAAGCAATATACGGAGCAAATAGGCAACCTTCCTCAAACTTCAGAATATACTGGCCAACATCCAAGCTCCCCTGCCTAAGTTCCAAGAACTCCGTAACCTTCCTCGCTCGAAGTGCGTCGGGGAAATACTTGTCGTAGAACAAGTCAGTGAACTCTGACCACTTCAGTGTCGCAACATCAACTCCAACTTTCGTAGCATTCCACCAAATGCGGGCAGCCTTAACCAACATGAACACTGCACAGCTAATCCTGTCTTTATCCTCGTACTGGAGATGATCGAAGATAGCTTCAAGCGCCTTGACCCACTCGACAGCAACTAGAGGATCGGTGCTACCTGCGAATTCCGGTGGATCCATTCTCTTGAAAGAAGAAAAGACGGCATCAGTGCCAACAGCCTGAGCAACTTGACCTCTCACTTGGCCTCGACCCTGACCTGCTCCTTGCAATCGGAGCAACTGCTGAATCTGATCGCTATGCACCTTGGCCTGCTCCTTAAGCAACTTGCCGAACTCGTCGACAACTCTCGAGGAAGAACTATCCTCACCCTCTGCCGCCTTACGCTTAGGAGGCATACTCTACAATTGCTCACAAGACACCAATCAATAAATATAACAATGGATAGATGCAAGAAAACATACCCGGACAGTTGAAAGTAGACGAAGTCATATGCATTGGTCCGAAGAACACCGCTCTGATACCACTAAATGTGACACCCCTGACCTCTTTAAATAAAATGCACAGCGGAAATAAATTTTTCTTTAAAATATGGAAGGAGTTTCAACATACATTTTATAAAAGTGTTTACAAAATAACAACATGATCATTCCAATGACATAACAAAATACAAAATATCATTAGTGTGATCATGTTACAAAATGGTACAAAATAATCATCCTTCCAATCTTCGTATGCATATGACCCCCATCCACAGTCAACGTCCCGGTCCGTCGCTCTTATCTGCATCACATGAAAATAACTGAAATGAGAATAAATCTCAGCAAGTGGAACTCTTACATAGCAATGATACATAGTATACTCTGTAAAACATGGCTTTTAAATCATAAATACCATCGACTCTGAAACATGAATAACGTAGCAATAACTGTAGCAATAGCAATGGCAATAGATAGCAATACGATGGTATTCTCTTTTCTATGGTTGGATTGATATCAATAGTATCTGTAACTGTGGTTGCCAATATCCCATCGATATAAATCGATAACTGTGAGGGGATAAAAGCCTATGGTCGATGATCATCTAATTGCATGCAATGCCATGGCTATGATAAGTCAATCCAATAAAACATTTGAATTCTCAATAGCATTTAAGGCCGTCGTTTCGCAATCTCATAATATTTCTTGTATTCCCTTTATAACAATGGTGAGACATCAATGCCTCCAATAGATAATCAATGAAATCAATACATAACAATGGATCAATGGAAGGGAATAACACTTTGAAACCTTTAAAACACAATACATATAATATCATGTGAGCACAAGGGATGAAATTCCACTTACTACCAATAGAACACCTCAAATAAGCTCTTGGTACACCACCTACAACAATAATCCATAAATAACACCAATATCAACTCTGGGTCCACAAGTACAAGCCAAATAATCCATTAAACAACTCAAACATCAAATCCAAAATAACCCTTAACTCAAAACCTCGTTAGAATCGCACCAAAAACTTACCTAAGCTTCCTTATACCACGGAGAACGATGATCTCAAGTCGGAAATCCAAACAAAGCCAAGAATCGAAGATAGGAAGCAAAAGAAATGGATGAAAACCCTTGTCAATGGAGAGAAAATCTCGAAAAGTAGATAGGATAAGGTATGGAATGAAGTCAACTCAATCAAAAAGGTACTAAATAACTCGCCCATACTTACACCGCGGGTGCGCCAACACAAGCACCGCGGGTGCGCCATGCTCTCGGCATACCAAAATAATTCTCATGCACGATCACCGCGGGTGCGGTGCTACAATTACCGCGGGTGCGGTCTCACCGCGGGTGCGGTCCTTGCACTGCCGCGGGTGCGGTGATGCCACGGCCCTCCAAAACCAAAATCATGAATAGTACACCGCGGGGGCACTCATCTAAGAGCGCGGGTGCACTCTACTCACGGCAATGAACAGTACAAACTCAACTAAAATCGATCCGAAACGCTGAAACGAACAATCAACACCAACTAATACCTCAAATAAATAATAACCAATAATACTATAGCCCAAAACACAACTATAAACGACTAATCATAAACCCAATTAACACAATAAAGCTTAAACCGTACCGTACACCGGGCTCGGCTATTACATTTTCTACTACTTGTCATCCTCAAACTGATGGACAAACTGAAGTTGTCAATAGAACTTTGGGAACACCTTTGCGTGCTATTCTTAAAAAGTACTTGGATTGACAATTCTATGGACTTTATTTTGGGGTTGTCTAGGACTAAGAAGGGGAGGGATTCTATTTTTGTTGTTGTGGATAGATTCTCTAAGATGGCACATTTTATAGCTTGTCATAAAACCGATGATGCTTCAAACATTGCGGATTTGTTCTTTAGAGAAGTCGCTAGGTTGCTTGGCATGCCTAGGACTATTGTTTCCCGTCGCGATGTTAAATTCTTGAGTTACTTTTGGAAGACTTTATGGGCTGAACTTGGCACAAAATTGTTGTTTTCTACTACTTGTCATCCTCAAACGGATGGACAAACTGAAGTTGTCAATTGAACTTTGGGAACACCTTTGCGTGCTATTCTTAAAAAGAACTTGGATTGACAATTCTATGGACTTTATTTTGGGGTTGCCTAGGACTAAGAAGGGGAGGGATTCTATTTTTGTTGTTGTGGATAGATTCTCTAAGATGGCACATTTTATAGCTTGTCATAAAACCGATGATGCTTCAAACATTGCGGATTTGTTCTTTAGAGAAGTCGCTAGGTTGCTTGGCATGCCTAGGACTATTGTTTCTGGTCGCGATGTTAAATTCTTGAGTTACTTTTGGAAGACTTTATGGCCTGAACTTGGCACAAAATTTTTGTTTTGTACTACTTGTCATCCTCAAACGGATGGACAAACTGAAGTTGTCAATAGAAATTTGGGAACACATTTGCGTGCTATTCTTAAAAAGAACTTGGATTGACAATTATATGGACTTTATTTTGGGGTTGTCTAGGACTAAGAAGGGGATGTATTCTATTTTTGTTGTTGTGCATAGATTCTCTAAGATGGCACATTTTATAGCTTGTCATAAAACCGATGATGCTTCAAACATTGCATATTTGTTCTTTAGAGAAGTCGCTAGGTTGCTTGGCATGCCAAGGACTATTGTTTCTGGTCGCGATGTTAAATTTTTGAGTTACTTTTGGAAGACTTTATGGGCTGAACTTGGCACAAAATTGTTGTTTTCTACTACTTGTCATCCTCAAACGGATGGACAAACTGAAGTTGTCCATATAACTTTGGGAACACTTTTGCGTGCTATTCTTAAAAAGAACTTGGATTGACATTTCTATGGACTTTATTTTGGGGTTGTTGTGGACAGATTCTCTAAGATGGCACATTTTATAGCTTGTCATAAAACCGATGATGCTTTAAACATTGCGGATTTGTTCTTTAGAGAAGTCGCTAGGTTGCATGGCATGCCTAGGACTATTGTTTCTCGTCGCAATGTTAAATTTTTGAGTTACTTTTGGAATAATTTATGGGCTAAACTTGGCACAAAATTGTTGTTTTCTACTACTTGTCATCCTCAAACGGATGGACAAACTGAAGTTGTCAATAGAACTTTGGGAACACTTTTGCGTGCTATTCTTAAAAAGAACTTGGATTGATATTTCTAAGGACTTTATTTTGGGGTTGCCTAAGACTAAGAAGGGGATGTATTCTATTTTTTTAGTTGTGGATAGATTCTCTAAGATGGTACATTTTATAGCTTGTCATAAAACCGATGATGCTTCAAACATTGCGGATTTGTTCTTTAGAGAAGTCGCTAGGTTGCTTGGCATGCCTATGACTATTGTTTCTGGTCGCGATGTCAAATTCTTGGGTTAATTTTGGAAGACTTTATGGGCTGAACTTGGCACAAAATTGTTGTTTTCTACTACTTGTCATCCTCAAACGGATTGACAAACTGAAGTTGTCAATATAACTTTGGGAACATCTTATAGCTTGTCATAAAACCGATGATGCTTCAAACATTGCGGATTTGTTCTTTAGAGAAGTCGCTAGGTTGCTTGGCATGCCTAGGACTATTGTTTCTGGTCGCGATGTTAAATTCTTGAGTTACTTTTGGAAGACTTTATGGGCTGAACTTGGCACAAAATTATTGTATTCTACTACTTGTCATCCTCAAACGGATGGACAAACTGAAGTTGTCAATATAACTTTGGGAACACTTTTGCGTGCTATTCTTAAAAAGAACTTGGATTGACATTTCTATGGACTTTATTTTGGGGTTGTTGTGGATAGATTCTCTAAGATGGCACATTTTATAGCTTGTCATAAAACCGATGATGCTTCAAACATTGCGGATTTGTTCTTTAGAGAAGTCGCTAGGTTGCATGGCATGCATAGGACTATTGTTTCTCGTCGCAATGTTAGATTTTTGAGTTACTTTTGGAATAATTTATGGGCTAAACTTGGCACAAAATTGTTGTTTTCTACTACTTGTCATCCTCAAACGGATGGACAAACTGAAGTTGTCAATAGAACTTTGGGAACACTTCTGCGTGCTATTCTTAAAAAGAACTTGGATTGACATTTCTCTGGACTTTATTTTGGAGTTGCCTAGGCCTAAGAAGAGGAGGGATTCTATTTATGTAGTTGTGGATAGATTCTCTAATATGGCACATTTTATAGCTTGTTATGAAACCGATGATGCTTCAAACATTACGGATTTGTTCTTTAGAGAAGTCGCTAGGTTGCATGGCATGCCTAGGACTATTGTTTCTCGTCGCAATGTTAAATTTTTGAGTTACTTTTGGAAGATGTTATGGGCTGAACTTGGCACAAAATTGTTGTTTTGTACTACTTGTCATCCTCAAACGGATGGACAAACTGAAGTTGTCAATATAACTTTGGGAACGCTTTTGCGTGCTATTCTTAAAAAGAACTTGGATTGACATTTCTATTGACTTTATTTTGGGATTGTTGTGGATAGATTCTCTAAGATGTCACATTTTATAGCTTGTCATAAAACCGATGATGCTTCAAACATTGCGGATTTGTTCTTTAGAGAAGTCGCTAGGTTGCATGGCATGCCTAGGACTATTGTTTCTCGTCGCAATGTTAAATTCTTGAGTTAGTTTTGGAAGACTTTATGGGCTGAACTTGGCACAAAATTGTTGTTTTCTACTACTTGTCATCCTCAAACTGATGGACAAACTGAAGTTGTCAATAGAACTTTGGGAACACCTTTGCGTGCTATTCTTAAAAAGTACTTGGATTGACAATTCTATGGACTTTATTTTGGGGTTGTCTAGGACTAAGAAGGGGAGGGATTCTATTTTTGTTGTTGTGGATAGATTCTCTAAGATGGCACATTTTATAGCTTGTCATAAAACCGATGATGCTTCAAACATTGCGGATTTGTTCTTTAGAGAAGTCGCTAGGTTGCTTGGCATGCCTAGGACTATTGTTTCCCGTCGCGATGTTAAATTCTTGAGTTACTTTTGGAAGACTTTATGGGCTGAACTTGGCACAAAATTGTTGTTTTCTACTACTTGTCATCCTCAAACGGATGGACAAACTGAAGTTGTCAATTGAACTTTGGGAACACCTTTGCGTGCTATTCTTAAAAAGAACTTGGATTGACAATTCTATGGACTTTATTTTGGGGTTGCCTAGGAATAAGAAGGGGAGGGATTCTATTTTTGTTGTTGCGGATAGATTCTCTAAGATGGCACATTTTATAGCTTGTCATAAAACCGATGATGCTTCAAACATTGCGGATTTGTTCTTTAGAGAAGTCGCTAGGTTGCTTGGCATGCCTAGGACTATTGTTTCTGGTCGCGATGTTAAATTCTTGAGTTACTTTTGGAAGACTTTATGGCCTGAACTTGGCACAAAATTTTTGTTTTGTACTACTTGTCATCCTCAAACGGATGGACAAACTGAAGTTGTCAATAGAAATTTGGGAACACATTTGCGTGCTATTCTTAAAAAGAACTTGGATTGACAATTATATGGACTTTATTTTGGGGTTGTCTAGGACTAAGAAGGGGATGTATTCTATTTTTGTTGTTGTGCATAGATTCTCTAAGATGGCACATTTTATAGCTTGTCATAAAACCGATGATGCTTCAAACATTGCATATTTGTTCTTTAGAGAAGTCGCTAGGTTGCTTGGCATGCCAAGGACTATTGTTTCTGGTCGCGATGTTAAATTTTTGAGTTACTTTTGGAAGACTTTATGGGCTGAACTTGGCACAAAATTGTTGTTTTCTACTACTTGTCATCCTCAAACGGATGGACAAACTGAAGTTGTCCATATAACTTTGGGAACACTTTTGCGTGCTATTCTTAAAAAGAACTTGGATTGACATTTCTATGGACTTTATTTTGGGGTTGTTGTGGACAGATTCTCTAAGATGGCACATTTTATAGCTTGTCATAAAACCGATGATGCTTTAAACATTGCGGATTTGTTCTTTAGAGAAGTCGCTAGGTTGCATGGCATGCCTAGGACTATTGTTTCTCGTCGCAATGTTAAATTTTTGAGTTACTTTTGGAATAATTTATGGGCTAAACTTGGCACAAAATTGTTGTTTTCTACTACTTGTCATCCTCAAACGGATGGACAAACTGAAGTTGTCAATAGAACTTTGGGAACACTTTTGCGTGCTATTCTTAAAAAGAACTTGGATTGATATTTCTAAGGACTTTATTTTGGGGTTGCCTAAGACTAAGAAGGGGATGTATTCTATTTTTGTAGTTGTGGATAGATTCTCTAAGATGGTACATTTTATAGCTTGTCATAAAACCGATGATGCTTCAAACATTGCGGATTTGTTCTTTAGAGAAGTCGCTAGGTTGCTTGGCATGCCTATGACTATTGTTTCTGGTCGCGATGTCAAATTCTTGGGTTAATTTTGGAAGACTTTATGGGCTGAACTTGGCACAAAATTGTTGTTTTCTACTACTTGTCATCCTCAAACGGATTGACAAACTGAAGTTGTCAATATAACTTTGGGAACATCTTATAGCTTGTCATAAAACCGATGATGCTTCAAACATTGCGGATTTGTTCTTTAGAGAAGTCGCTAGGTTGCTTGGCATGCCTAGGACTATTGTTTCTGGTCGCGATGTTAAATTCTTGAGTTACTTTTGGAAGACTTTATGGGCTGAACTTGGCACAAAATTATTGTATTCTACTACTTGTCATCCTCAAACGGATGGACAAACTGAAGTTGTCAATATAACTTTGGGAACACTTTTGCGTGCTATTCTTAAAAGAACTTGGATTGACATTTCTATGGACTTTATTTTGGGGTTGTTGTGGATAGATTCTCTAAGATGGCACATTTTATAGCTTGTCATAAAACCGATGATGCTTAAAACATTGCGGATTTGTTCTTTAGAGAAGTCGCTAGGTTGCATGGCATGCATAGGACTATTGTTTCTCGTCGCAATGTTAGATTTTTGAATTACTTTTGGAATAATTTATGGGCTAAACTTGGCACAAAATTGTTGTTTTCTACTACTTGTCATCCTCAAACGGATGGACAAACTGAAGTTGTCAATAGAACTTTGGGAACACTTCTGCGTGCAATTCTTAAAAAGAACTTGGATTGACATTTCTCTGGACTTTATTTTGGAGTTGCCTAGGCCTAAGAAGAGGAGGGATTCTATTTTTGTAGTTGTGGATAGATTCTCTAAGATGTCACATTTTATAGCTTGTTATGAAACCGATGATGCTTCAAACATTACGGATTTGTTCTTTAGAGAAGTCGCTAGGTTGCATGGCATGCCTAGGACTATTGTTTCTCGTCGCAATGTAAAATTTTTGAGTTACTTTTGGAAGACGTTATGGGCTGAACTTGGCACAAAATTGTTGTTTTCTACTACTTGTCATCCTCAAACGGATGGACAAACTGAAGTTGTCAATATAACTTTGGTAATGCTTTTGCGTGCTATTCTTAAAAAGAACTTGGATTTACATTTCTATTGACTTTATTTTGGGGTTGTTGTGGATAGATTCTCTAAGATGGCACATTTTATAGCTTGTCATAAAACCGATGATGCTTCAAACATTGCGGATTTGTTCTTTAGAGAAGTCGCTAGGTTGCATGGCATGCCTAGGACTATTGATTCTCGTCGCAATGTTAAATTCTTGAGTTAGTTTTGGAAGACTTTATGGGCTGAACTTGGCACAAAATTGTTGTTTTCTACTACTTGTCATCCTCAAACTGATGGACAAACTGAAGTTGTCAATAGAACTTTGGGAACACCTTTGCATGCTATTCTTAAAAAGAACTTGGATTGACATTTCTATGGACTTTATTTTGGGGTTGCCTAGGACTAAGAAGGGGAGGGATTCTATTATTGTTGTTGTGGATTGATTCTCTAAGATGGCACATTTTATAGCTTGTCATAAAACCGATGATGCTTCAAACATTGCGGATTTGTTCTTTAGAGAAGTCGCTAGGTTGCATGGCATGCCTAGGACTATTGTTTCTCGTCGCATTGTTAAATTCTTGAGTTAGTTTTGGAAGACTTAATGGGCTGAACTTGGCACAAAATTGTTGTTTTCTACTACTTGTCATCCTCAAACTGATGGACAAACTGAAGTTGTCAATAGAACTTTGGGAACACCTTTGCATGCTATTCTTAAAAAGAACTTGGATTGACATTTCTATGGACTTTATTTTGGGGTTGCCTAGGATTAAGAAGGGGAGGGATTCTATTTTTGTTGTTGTGGATAGATTCTCTAAGATGGCACATTTTATAGCTTGTCATAAAACCGATGTTTCTTCAAACATTGCGGATTTTTTCTTTAGAGAAGTCGCTAGGTTGCTTGGCATGCCTAGGACTATTGATTCTGGTCGCGATGTTAAATTCTTGAGTTACTTTTGGAATAATTTATGGGCTAAACTTGGCACAAAATTGTTGTTTTCTACTACTTCTCATCCTCAAACGGATGGACAAACTGAAGTTGTCAATGGAACTTTGGGAACACCTTTGCGTGCTATTCTTAAAAAGAACTTGGATTGACAATTCTATGGACTTTATTTTGGGGTTGCCTAGGACTAAGAAAGGCAGGGATTCTATTTTTGTTGTTGTGGATAGATTCTCTAAGATGGCACATTTTATAGCTTGTCATAAAACCGATGATGCTTCAAACATTGCGGATTTGTTCTTTAGAGAAGTCGCTAGGTTGCTTGGCATGCCTAGGACTATTTTCTTATGGTCGCGATGTCTAATTCTTGAGTTACTTTTGGAAGGCTTTATGGGCTGAACTTGGCACAAAATTGTTGTTTTCTACTACTTGTCATCCTCAAACTGATGGACAAACTGAAGTTGTCAACAGAACTTTGGGAACACCTTTGCGTGCTATTCTTAAAAAGAACTTGGATTGACATTTCTATGGACTTTATTTTGGGGTTGCCTAGGACAAAGAAGGGGAGGGATTCTATTTTTGTTGTTGTGGATAGATTCTCTAAAATGGCACATTTTATAGCTTGTCATAAAACCGATGTTTCTTCAAACATTGCGGATTTTTTCTTTAGAGAAGTCGCCAGGTTGCTTGGCATGCCTAGGACTATTGATTCTGGTCGCGATGCTAAATTCTTGAGTTACTTTTGGAAGACTTTATAAGCTGAACTTGGCAAAAAATTGTTGTTTTCTACTACTTGTCATCCTCAAACTGATGGACAAACTGAAGTTGTCAATAGAACTTTGGGAACACCTTTGCGTGCTATTCTTAAAAAGAACTTGGATTGACATTTCTATTGTAATAGCCGAGCCCGGTGTACGGTACGGTTTAAGCTTTATTGTGTTATTTGGGTTTATGATTAGATGTTTAGAGTTGTGTTTTGGGCTATAGTATTATTGGTTATTGTTTTATTGAGATATTAGTTGGTGTTGATTGTTCGTTGCAGCGTTTCGTATCGATTTTGGTGGCTTTATTACTGTTCATTGCCGTAGCAAGAGTGCACCCGCGCCCTTAGGTGAGTGCCCCCGCGGTATACTATTCATGATTTTGGATTTGGAGGGCCGTGGCATCACCGCACCCGCGGCAGTGCAAGGACCGCACCCGCGGTGTGCACCGCACCCGCGGTAATTGTAGCACCGCACCCGCGGTGTTCGTGCATGGGATTTATTTTGGTTGCCGTGAGCTTAGCGCACCCGCGGTGCTTGTGTGACCGCACCCGCGGTGTAAGTATGGGCGAGATATTTAGCTACTTTTTGGGAGTTGTTGGCCATACCTTATCCATTTCTTTCCCTTCCATTCGAGATTTCCCTCCATTGGCAAGGGTTTTCCTCTATTTCTTTTGCTTCCTACCTTTGATTCTTGGAGTTATTTGGATTTCCGACTTGAGATCAACGTTCTCCGTGGTATAAGGAAGCTTAGGTAAGTTTTTGGTGCGATTCTATCATAGTTTTTGGAGATGAGTTGCTATAGGTTGATGTTTTGGTTGGTTTAATGGATTATTTAACTTGTATTGTGGATATAGAGTTGATATTGGTGTTGTTTTTGAATTATTGTTGTAGGTGGTATACCAAGAGCTAAGTTTGAGGTGTTCTATTGGTTTGTAAGTGGAATTTCATCCTTTTTGCTCACATGATATTATATGTATTGTGTTTTAAAGATTTTAAAGTGATATTCCCTTCAATTGATTCATTGTTATGTATTGATTCCATTGATTATCTATTGGAGGCATTGATGTCTCACTATTTTTAATAAGGGAATACAAAAGAAAATAAGAGATTGTGAAATGACGGCTTTAAATGCTATTCAGAGTTCAAATGTTTCTATTGGATTGATAAATATATAGCCAGAGAATTGCATGCAATTAGTTGATCAACGCCCATAGGCTTTTATCCCTCACAGTTATCGATTTATATCGATGGGATATTTGCACCCACAGTCATAGATACTATTGATATCAATCCAACCAGAGAAAAGAGAAAATACCATCGTATTGCTATCTATTGATATGATATTGCTACAGTTATTGCTACAGTATTCATGTTTCAGAGTTGATGGTATTTATGATTTCAAAGCCATGATTTACAGAGTATATTGTATCATTGCTATGTTAGAGTTCCACTTGCTGAGATTTATTCTCATTTCAGTTATTTTCATGTGATGCAGATCAGAGTGGAGGCCCGGGACGTTGAATGTGGATAGGGGTCATATGCATGCACCGTTGGAAGGAAGATTAACTTTGTATCATTTTGGGACATGATCATAAGAATGATTCTTTTGTATTTTGTATATCATTTGAATGATCATGTGATTATTTTGTAAACATTTTTTTATGAAATGTATTTTGAAACTCCTTCCATATTTTAAAGAAAAATTTTAAATTTCCGCTGTGTATTTTATCGTTACGGGTCAGGGTGTCACATTTAGTGGTATCAGAGCGGTGTTCTTCGGACCAATGCATATGACTTCGTCTACTTTCAACTGTCCGGGTATGTTTCTTGCATCTATCCATTGTTATATATATATTGATTGGTGTCTTGTGAGCAATTGTAGAGTATGCCTCCTAAGCGTAAGGCGGCAGAGGGCGAGGATAGTTCTTCCTCGAGAGTTGTCGACGAGTTCGGCAAGTTGCTTAAGGAGCAGGCTAAGGTGCATAGCGATCAGATTCAGCAGTTGCTCCGATTGCAAGGAGCAGGTCAGGGTCGAGGCCAAGTGAGAGGTCAGGTTGCTCAGGCTGTTGGCACTGATGCCGTCTTTTCTGCTTTCAAGAGAATGGATCCACCGGAATTCGCAGGTAGCACCGATCCTCTAGTTGCTGTCGAGTGGGTCAAGGCGCTTGAAGCTATCTTCGATCATCTCCAGTACGAGGACAAAGACAGGATCAGTTGTGCTATTTTCATGTTGGTTAAAGCTGCACGTATCTGGTGGAATGCCACGAAAGTGGGAGTTGATGTTACGACACTGAAGTGGTCTGAGTTCACTGACTTGTTCTACGACAAGTATTTCCCCGATGCACTTCGAACGAGGAAGGTTACGGAGTTCTTGGAGCTTCGACAGGGGAGCTTAGATGTTGGTCAGTATATTCTGAAGTTTGAGGAGGGTTGCTTGTTTGCTCCGTATATTGCTTCGAACGACAAGGACAAGGGCGCTCATTTCATTCGAAGCCTTAGAGCGGAGATTCGCCGTGATATCAACATGTCTAAAGCTGTTACTTTCAAGGAGATTGTGTCCAAGGCACTGTTGGCCGAGCAGGACGAGAAGGACATCGCCAGGGAGAGGCAAGAGAGGCACCAAGCTGTTGCTCAGAGAGGCCAGGGTTCTAATCAGAGGGGCAGGGATCGTTTCAAGGGCAAGGGCAAGATGGAGTCGAGTCCTAGACCTCCTCCAGTTCCAGTTGTTCCATTTGATCCCGAGAAGCCTTTGTGTCAGAAGTGTGGCAAGCATCACCGTGGAGAGTGCAGATTTGGCACTCAGTCTTGTTATCGTTGTGGCGTGGCAGGCCACGTTGCCAGGAATTGTCCTAAGGGAGCTAGCCAAGGGAAAGTGCAGGGTCGTATCTTTTCGATGACCAAGGAAGGTATTAATCATGATTCTTCATTGATCTCTAGTACTATTTTGATTTCAGGCAGAGTAGCTACTACTTTGATTGATACTGGTGCTACTCATTCTTTTATGTCTGATTTGTTTTTGAGATCTTTGGGTATAGTTCCTTCTATTCTTCCCATTCAGCTTAGTGTTGTTTTGCCTTCGGGAGATGTCTTGTGCCCGACAGCGATTGTCTTTGCGTGCCCTGTTCGTATTGAGGAGCGAGTTGTCTTCGCTGATTTGATTGTTATTCCTATGGTTGCCTTCGATGTTATTCTTGGCATGGATTGGCTTTCGACTTACCGTGCAGTTATCGATTGTGTTGCTAAGAAGGTGACTTTTGCAGATGATGGCCAGGGAGGAGTTCTCGCTAGCTCAGGTACTTCGCTGGTCCTTCCTTTTATTTCTTGTCTTGAGGCTGAGAGATTGTTGTGTAGAGGTTGCGATGGGTTTCTTGCTTCTATTGTGGATGTTAGTAGACTGATTAAGTTGAATATTGATGATATCGATTTGGTGAGGGAGTTTGCTGATGTGTTTGAGGATGATGTTCCGGGTTTGCCGCCGGACAGAGATGTTGAGTTCGTGATCGATTTAGCTCCTGGTACGGTTCCTATCTCTAAGGCTCCGTACCGGATGGCCCCTACTGAGATGAAGGAGTTGAAGGCGCAGTTGCAGGATCTTCTAGATAAGGGATTCATTCGTCCGAGTTCTTCGCCTTGGGGAGCTCCGGTTCTTTTCGTTAAGAAGAAAGATGGTTCCTTGCGGCTGTGTATCGACTACAGGGAGCTCAACAAAGTGACTGTCAAGAACAAGTATCCGTTGCCATGGATAGATGATTTGTTTGATCAGCTCCATGGTGCCACTGTGTTCTCGAAGATTGATCTTCGGTCTGGCTACTATCAGTTGAAGGTTAGGGAGTCTGATGTCCCTAAGACGGCTTTCAGGACCAGGTATGGTCATTTTGAGTTTCTTGTGATGTCGTTTGGTTTGACCAATGCCCCTTCAGTCTTCATGGACCTGATGAACCGTGTGTTCAAGCCGTTCTTGGATAGCTTCGTCATTGTTTTCATCGACGATATCCTGATCTATTCCAAGACCAGAGAGCTTCATGCAGAGCATCTCAGAGTGGTGCTTCAGTTGTTGCGAGAGAAGAGGTTGTTTGCCAAGTTGAAGAAGTGTGAGTTTTGGCTGGATCAGATTTCTTTTCTAGGCCATGTCGTTTCGAGAGATGGCATTGCTGTTGATCCATTGAAGATTGAGGCGATTCAGAATTGGCCTATTCCTACTACTGTTTCTGAGGTACGCAGTTTCCTCGGTTTGGCGGGTTATTATCGTCGTTTCATTTCAGATTTTTCCAAGATTGCCCTGCCATTGTCCAATCTGACGAGGAAGACTATGAAGTTCGAGTGGTCTATCGAATGCCAAAGTGCATTCCAAGAGCTGAAGGATAGATTGACGACAGCTCCTGTTCTTTCATTGCCTAGTGGTTCTGAGAATTTCGTTGTCTTTACCGATGCGTCGAAGAGAGGCCTTGGTGCAGTTCTGATGCAGCGAGGTAAGGTTATTGCCTATGCTTCTCGCCAGTTGAAGGATTATGAGAAGAATTATCCGACGCACGATTTGGAGCTAGCAGCTGTGGTTTTCGCCCTGAAGATTTGGAGACATTACTTGTATGGCGAAAAGTGTGAGATCTTCACAGACCACAAGAGTTTGAAGTATCTGTTTTCGCAGAAAGAGCTCAACATGCGGCAGAGGAGGTGGTTAGAGCTTGTCAAAGATTATGATGTGACGATTAGTTACCACCCAGGGAAGGCGAACGTTGTGGCAGATGCGTTGAGTCGCAAGTCGAGTGCTTCTTTGAGTTCTTTGATTCAGAGGCCATTGTTGATGGATTTGCAGAGAGAGGAGATTGATCTGGTTATTCCAGGTACCATTGCTCGTCTTTCAGCGTTGGTTATTCGATCTACTTTGACGGACAGGATCCGTAGAGGGCAGTCGACTGATGTTCAGTTGACAGAGTTGAGAGCTAGAGCTGAGGAGAGAGGGAACTCAGAGTTTGGTTCGAATGGTGATGGTTTGGTGACTTTCAGAGGCCGTATTTGTGTTCCTATTGGCGATGATATTCGTCGAGACGTTTTGTCAGAGGCTCATACCGCACCTTATTCGATTCATCCAGGCAGTACGAAGATGTATCAGGATCTTCGTCGACTCTATTGGTGGCCAGGTATGAAGAAAGATGTTGCTTTGTTCATTTCTCAGTGTCTTACTTGTCAGCAGGTGAAGATCGAGCACCAGAGACCTGCTGGGACATTGCTATCTTTGCCGATTCCTCAGTGGAAGTGGGAGCATATCACTATGGATTTCGTGACTGGTCTGCCCAGAGTTCAGAGAGGTTATAATTCCATTTGGGTCATCGTTGATCGATTGACCAAGTCAGCGCACTTTCTTCCAGTCAAGACGACGTACTCCATGAATCAGTATGCCGAGGATTACATTGCAGAGATTGTTAGACTTCATGGTGTGCCCGTGTCGATTGTGTCTGATCGTGACCCCAGGTTTACCTCCGAGTTTTGGAAGAGTCTTCATAGAGCTATGGGTTCGCGGTTAGCTTTCAGTACAGCTTATCACCCTCAGAGCGACGGTCAGTCAGAGAGAGTCATTCAGATTCTTGAGGATATGCTCAGAGCTTGTACTATTGACTATTCTGGTAGCTGGGATTCTAAATTGCCACTTGTGGAGTTCACGTACAACAATAGCTACCAGGCGTCGATTGGGATGGCACCGTATGAGGCACTTTATGGCAGGAAGTGCAGATCCCCTTTGTTTTGGGATGAGGTTGGTGAGAGGAAGATGTTGGGTCCCGAGTTGGTCCAGCAGACTGCCGATGTTGTTGCAGTGATCAGAGAGAGGATGAAGACTGCTCAGTCCAGGCAGAAGAGCTATGCAGATGTTCGTCGTAGACCTTTGCAGTTCGAGGTTGGCGATCATGTATTTTTTGAAGATAGCACCTCTCAAGGGTGTGATGAGATTTGGCAAGAAGGGTAAACTGAGTCCGAGGTTTATTGGCCCTTTTGAGATCTTGGACAGAGTTGGTGACCGAGCCTACAGATTAGCCCTACCGCCCGATCTTGACAGAGTCCATAATGTGTTTCACGTATCGATGCTCAGGAAGTATATTGCAGATCCTTCCCATGTTCTTCGCCACGAGCCATTGGACTTGACGCCGAATTTGACGTACCAAGAGATTCTGTCATGTCACGAATCATATCTGGTCCAAGTTCTGGTGCATCTGAGATATCATCCCAATATAGCGGAGATCTGCACTTCTTGCCATACAAAGCTTCAAACGGTGCCATTTCATTGCTCGTCTGATAGCTGTTATTGTAAGAAAATTCGCAAAGAGGTAGGGAATCTTGCCAACCAATGCCAAAATCTAGCACGACGGCTCTCAACATATCCTCTAAAGTCTGGATAGTCCGTTCTGACTGTCCTTCTGTCTGAGGATGATAAGCAGTACTCAGGTGTAAAGTCGTGCCTAAGGCCTGCTGTAAACTGTGCCAAAAGTGAGAAGTAAATCGTGGATCACGATCTGATACGATAGACTTCGGCACTCCATGCAATCTGACTACCTCTCGAATATATATCTCTGCCATCTGATCGTGTCTATACGTCATTCTGTACGGAATGAAACAAGCAGACTTGGTCAATCTGTCAATAATGACCCAAATCGCATCACAGCCTTTGGATGATCTAGGTAACTTCGTCACGAAATCCATGGAAATGTGTTCCCATTTCCATTCAGGAATGGCTAAACTCTGAAGTAATCCACCAGGCTTCTTCCTCTCAGCTTTCACCTGTTGGCAGTTCAAACATTTAGACACAAATTCTGCAATATCTGATTTCATATGCTTCCACCAGAACTGTGTCTTCAAGTCATTGTACATCTTCCTGCCACCAGGATGAATACTGAACCGACTACAATGTGCCTCTGACAGAATCTGCTAGTTTCAACTCTGCAACATCTGGCACAACTAGACGGTTATTCACGTACAACACATGATCTCGTACCTGATATTCTGATACATGTCCTGATCTGACCATTTGAATCGATCTCTGCACATTCTGATCGGTTCTTTGTTCTTCCTTGATCCTCATAATCAAATTGGGCTCAACTTGGATCGTAAAAAGTGGTAGTGGCTTACTATCTGTATCAAATGTTAATCCAGCCAAACAACAGTCTTCAATCATATTCGTAACACCTATCGTCGACAAGGATAAAGAACATACCTTTCGACTCAAGGCATCTGCTGCTGCGTTTGACTTTCCTGGATAATATTTGATTTCGCAGTCAAAATCTCTCAATAAATCTAACCATCTACGCTGCCTCATGTTCAATTCTGATTGAGAGAATAAGTACATAAGGCTCTTGTGATCGGAAAAGATCTCAAATTTCTCGCCATAGAGATAATGACGCCAAATCTTTAATGCAAATACGATAGCCGCCAATTCGAGATCATGAATGGGGTATCGAACTTCATGTGGCTTCAATTGTCTCGAGGCGTATGCGATCACATGGCCTCGCTGCATAAGAACACATCCCAAACCTCTATGAGAAGCATCACAATATACAACGAAATCACCCGTACCTGAAGGTATCGTCAGTACAAGAGCACTGGTCAGCCTTTTCTTCAACTCTAGAAAGCTAGACTCGCACTCCTCTGACCAAACAAATGGTGCATTCTTTTGCGTCAATTGAGTTATTGGCTTTGCAATACTGGAGAAATCTTTGATAAATCTTCTGTAGTATCCGGCTAAGCCCATGAAACTACGTATTTCTGGTACAGAAGTCGGTCTCGACCAACTGATCACAGCTTCCACCTTACTCGGGTCAACAGAAATACCATCTCCAGAAATAATATGTACCAAGAATACAACTCGATTCAACCAAAACTCACACTTTGACAATTTAGCATACAGTCGCTCGTTTCTCAATGTTTGCAAAACAATTCTGAGATGCTCTGCATGCTCATTTCTGTTCTTCGAATACACCAAAATATCATCGATGAAAACAATGACAAATTCATCCAAATATTTCTGAAACACTTGGTTCATCAAGCCCATAAATACCGCAGGAGCATTGGTTAAACCAAAAGGCATGACAATAAATTCGTAATGTCCATACCTTGTTCGAAATGTTGTCTTCGGTATATCTACATCTCGAACTCGGAGCTGATGATATCCGGATCGCAAATCAATCTTAGAATACACAGAAGATCCCTGCAACTGACCAAATAGATCGTCAATTCTAGGCAAAGGATATTTATTCTTGATCGTTGCCTTGTTCAGTTGCCTATAATCAATACATAAACGCATCGAACCATCTTTCTTTCGCACAAACAGCACCGGAGCGCCCCAAGGAGATACACTAGGTCTGATATATCCCTTGGCTAGAAGATCTTCTAATTGTGCTTTCAATTCTTTTAGTTCAATAGGTGCCATCCTATACGGAGCTCTCGAAATAGGAACGGTACCTGGTACAAGTTCAATGCTAAAATCTACCTCTCGAACCGGAGGTAATCCTGGGATTTCATCTGGAAAAATATCTGGAAATTCCCGTACTGTTGGCAAATCCGCCAACGCCGAGCTCGACTTCTGCATATCTACAGCATAAATAAAGAAACCATCTGCTCCTTTTTGTAACAATATGTTCATAGTAAGAGCTGAAATCAAGGGAATCCGAGATCTGGAACCCTTTCCGTAGAATTTCCACTCGTCTGTCATCTCGGGTCTGAATCTGACAATCTTGTGGAAACAATCCACGGTAGCTCTGTACTTCGTTAGCATATCAATACCGACTATACAATCAAAATCAGCTAAACCCAATACTATACAATCTAGGTCAATCTCATGCCACTCAAACTGTAGAATGCAATGTTTAACCGTAGTTACAGATATCAATCCACTTCCCAACGGAGAATTAATAGATACAACTTCTAACAAAGACTCAACAGGCAAGGAATGCAACAATGCAAATCGCTCTGAAATGAATGTATGCGATGCACCTGTATCTATCAAGATATAAGCAGGATAACCGTAAAGGAGACAATTACCTGCTATAACATCATCTGGTGCATCTTGTGCTTGCTCTTCAGTCAATGCAAACACTTGGGCCTGTTGCCTCGGAGGTTGACTCACCGTCTGACTACCTCGGCCTCTGGGTGGAGTCGGTGCTGGTGGAGGCTGAAAAGAGTGAACCGATGATGCCTGCCGCTCAAACTGAGGTACTGACCGGATGCTCTTCCACTCTGGCCTTGCTGTACACCTCTCTATGGACAGACTTTGGCAAAATGCCCCGGTTGCCTACAAAGGTTACATCGGCCTGTAACTCCTTGGCATTGTTCAGTCGCATGCCTACCTCCGCAAGAATTGCAGTAGACACCTGGAGTCCTTGAACTTTGATCAAAACCAGTCTGTCTTGATCCGCTGGAGCTCGACGAACTGCTCCCAGGTCGCTTAAACTGTTTCCCCTTCGCCTTCAGCTGTTCCTTTCAGCCACTGCTACTACCGCCACTATCAAATCTTGGAGGGGGTGGAATGGTAGATGCTGGTGGTCTCGGTATCGGAGAAACATAAGGAGCACTCCGCTGCCTCAACAATCCTGCTTCTGCACCCTTGGCTCGATTCAATGCATCCGCAAAGTTATTAGGTCTTCCCGTGTTTACCAAGGTAAAGATGTCCGGGTTCAAGCCATTTATGAATTGGTCCGCCACCGCCTCGTCACTACCTGAAACATGGGGTGCAAAACGAAGCAAAGAAGAGAATTTGGCAACGTACTCCTCAATGTTCAGTGGCCCTTGCCTTAGATTGGCAAATTCTGCACCTTTATCCTTGCGATAAGAGATGGGAAAGAAACGCTGATAGAACTCCGTCTTAAATACCTTCCAAGTAATCTCGGTACCCCGCTGCTCTAAAGCTCTCCTAATGTTCAACCACCAATTCTTGGCTATATCTTGCAATTGATGGTCAATTAGCTTTATTCTCTTCTCGTCACTGTACTCCAAAGAGTCGAATAACATTTCAATGTCCTCAAGCCAACTTTCGCACTCGATGGCATTCTCGGTACCTTTTAATGTGGGAGGTCGAAAGGATTGGAATCGCTTCAGCAACGTCTCCATAGGGGTCGCCGTAACATCCATAGGATCTCCGGATGTGCTCCCCTGTTTTGGCGCTGCTGGTCGTAGAGGTACGGCTGCTCTTCTAGGAGGCATATCTAATAAACCAACGGATTAGTAAACAAAATATACAACTGTATCAGCCATCCTCTAGTCAGTTACCTCTGATCTAGAATCAGTTCTGATTCAGTCAATCACATGTTGAACGAAATCAAATAACAACAACATGTAATAAGGAAAGCACTAATCATGCTAGCACATCATAAGCAAGGAAGAAGACTCGATTTCCCCCGCTCATTCTATCCTATCTTAGTCTAAAGGAACTATTGGCTCTGATACCACCTGTTGTGGGGACCCGGTCTCTAATGCTTTTTCTTGGGATTAAATGGAACATTATTCTAAAACGTGGGTCAATTTTTCGCTTTTACATTTAATCAAATGTAATTAAACACGCAGCAATCTTTATTTCATTTACAACATACAAACATAATATACATGTCTTATTCTGTATGTCCTCAACTAACCAGTATTAAAAGACAGTACATAATAAAAGACAACTACGGGTCCATCTGCTACGCCCGAGATCTCCACGCTAACACGATCATCTCTGTCTCGACCCAGATCCTGCCCCACCTGTTGTTATGCACACATACAGACATAACAACAGCCGGAAAACCGGTGAGAACAAATCCCAGTATAAACATGTATACATGCAGTAAAACAATCTAAAACATGAAACATGTTAATATGAATGTCATGCATACATAATCATGTAATACGAGTCTAATCATGTCTAGACGCGACTCGACTAGAACTCTAGGGATCCCGTTGTGAATAAGACGTCACTGTCTGTCACCTACCCTCCCAATCGAGGTGCTGTACATCTTATTCCTAGACTTCGGCCTGATCTGTATCCACGTCTACAAAGGGGCGGTGATCTTCCCTAAGCTGAGATATCGCCGAACATCTAGAAGTCTGCCTGATCTCCAGACTGTCCTATCTTAATGCATGAATACAAAGTCTGTACACAAGCATAATCATTCTAATGCAATGCCACATGATCTGTAAACAAAGCATAGCAAGATCTGTATACAAGTTCTATAAACAAATCTATACACAATCATAATCATATCAAGATAAAATCAATAAAACAAGTATGTGATTTTGGTTGGGAAACTCAAATGTGATCTCATTTGAGTCGTGATTCCCCAAACAAAACATGTATTATACCTTTCTTGTCGCACAGTTGCCGTCACGGTTGACACTACGAATCTGAAATGGAAATGTAGATACATACCATATCAATTCCCAACTCAATTCAACACCTATCTAATTCTATACGTGATCTTGGTACAGTCGGACGGCATAACGACATGATTTCTCAATACCGGTCTATCCAAATCTCATTATATATCAACATTATATCATCCTCAAGTCATAATCCAATCATATGCACAACACCATATTCAAAATCGATATAATGTACTTCTAACTATGCTGAATTTCATAATAATTGCATATGATATCTGTTCTTCGATCTGTTTACAAATATATCATGCTCAATACGTCAAGAACATAATATAACTATCATATTCCAATTCCTCTAACATCTAAATCGTGAAACTTGCTAGAATTAAACAATACTTACATCACTCTGTAGCTCTCAAAGCAAGGAACACAATTCTTAACTCGGAATATGATTTGGATGGATAAATCATAAGATATCTAACTCTAAAGCTTGAAAACCTTGAGAAGTTATGGAGGAATCTCGGTTCTGAGAGCTGGAAGTGAAGAATGAACGAATCAGCACGAATTCATATATATACCATGCCATGTGTCACGTTAAGAAGAAAGGGTGGATGGCTCGCATGCAGCACCGCGGGTGCGGTACTGTAAGGAGCGCGGGTGCGCTAAGCCTTCGGCAGAAATACAGTTTTCAAAAACAGTCGACCGCGGGTGCGGTCTCAGCATCGCGGGTGCGGTCTAATTCTACCGCGGGTGCGGTGTGGCTACGGGAATTTTACTAATTTCTTGCCCATTGCACCGGGGGTGCGGTGCTTGCCAGACCGCGGGTGCGGTCTTGCACAGATAAAATTTCATATTTTATCGCACCGTTTCGCCCTGTCTGTTTTTGCGTTTCGTATTCAACTATCTACAAGAATCTCAGGCATTACAGATTTCGTTTGACACCTATATATATACTACATGCATAATTGAAAACATGGCATAGTTCTTGCACGGCACGTCGCACCGCGGGTGCGGTCCTTGCTGCACCGCGGGTGCGCTCCGTGCTCTGATCCCTATCCATTTTGCAAAAGCTGAGACCGCGGGTGCGGTGTTATCATTACCGTGGGTGCGGTGTGTCTACGGAAATTGCACTTCATTTCCTTCACATGCACCGCGGGTGCGGTCGTGCTGGCACCGCGGGTGCGGTCTTGCAACTTCTAAATTTCTAAGTTTTGATCTTTGCAACACCTTATAATCTTGTCTTTTCTCGCCTCAATACATGTCATGCATTCTTATATCTTCCGAGTCTCACGTTAACGAAGATTAATAATCTTGGTTTATCAATTCGATAATTCTCGGGCATTACACTCTTCATCTGTGGCACTGGTGCTGATGACCCGGTACTCTGGAATCGTTGTGCACCTCTCTGGGGACAAACTCTGGCGAAGTGTCCCTGTTGCCTACAGACATTGCAGCGTCCCATAACTCCTTGACACTGCTCCGTGGCATGTCGCCCTCCTCACGAACTGCAGTACGCGCCACTGTAATCTGACCCCTGACCTCTCTGTCGAGATCCACTCGAACTCGATGAACTGCTCCCGGATTTCTTAAACTTTTTGCCCTTAGCCTTCAGAAATTCCTTCTCGCCACTACCACTAGCTCCACTGTCAAAACGAGGAGGAGGTGGTGGAAACTGAACGGCGGTAGGCTGTGGCTGTCTCTGCCCCTGAACACCGTAAGAAGCGCCTCGCTGCCTAATCAAGCCAGCCTCTGCTCCCTTAGCTCTGTTCAGTGCCTCTGAAAAGGTATTAGGCCGTCCCGTGTTCACCAAGGTAAAGACATCGGGATTCAATCCGTTGATGAACTGATCGGCCACTACCTCGTCGTTCCCTGCCACATGAGGTGCAAATCGTAGCAATGCAGAAAATTTAGCCACATACTCCTCGATGTTCCACTGTCCCTGCCTCAAATTCGCAAATTCAGCTCGTTTATCTTTTCGGTAGGAGACGGGGAAGAAGCGCTGATAGAACTCATCCTTGAAGACTTTCCACGTAATGTCAATGCCTCGGTGCTCCAAGGCTCTCTTCGTAGTCAACCACCAGCTCTTGGCAACCTCCTGCATCTGATGCCCTATCAGTTTCACACGTCGCTCATCAGTATATGCCAAAGACTCAAACAACATCTCGATATCATCAAGCCAGCTCTCACACTCTACTGCACTCTCTGTGCCCTTCAGGGTAGGCGGATGGAAAGACTGAAATCTCTTCAATAAGGTCTCCATCGGCGTAGCGGTAACATCCATCTGTGCACCGGATGTACTACCCTGCTCTGGCTGTGGTATAAGTCTATGCGGCATAAATCTGATTATCAAACTTATTAGTATACAATCAATATCATCTGTCTCAGCCCTCCTCTGATCATAACCTCTGATCGAGAATCGGTTCTGATTCAGGCTTGAAATGCTGTAATTCAATTCAGATAATACAACAACATACAATAGGGAAAACAATAAATCATGCTAGCATCTCAAAAGCAAGGAAGATGACTCGATCTACCCCACTCATTCTATTCTATCTCAGTCTACAGAACCTACTGCTCTGATACCACCTGTTGTGGGGACCCGGGTTCTAATTCGAATCTATCTGGGATTAATCGGATCTTTATAATAAATTACGGGTCAATTTTTCCGTTTTTACATTAAATCAAATGTAATTTAAACATAACATGATCGGTATTATTCTAACAAACATAAGGTACATACAAGATCTGTTTGGTACCAACATACAACTAGTGTTCAAATCCAAGTACAAGTCTAGTACAAGAAGTAGTAATTTCTTCTACACCCGAGATCTCCACGCTAAAAACTCTCTCTTCATCGTCGTGACCCTGTACCTGCTCCACCTGTTGTCAAGCACACATACAGACAAGACAACAGCCGGATAACTCCGGTTAGAATAAATCCCAGTATAAAACATGTATGCATGCAATATAATAAATCATGTACAAAAGCATAGCATAAATCGAATAACATGAATTAAAATCTAAAACATGCAAAGGAATACAAATCTGTATTCACAACTAGTTCTTGACTCGATTCATTTCTAATCTAGGGATCCCGGTGTGAATAAGACGGTATGTCACCTACCCAGCCACTCGGGGTAACGGTACGTCTTATTCCTATACTCCGGTCTGGTCTGTATCGAGTGTCTACACGTAGAGAAAATCTGCAACTACGCGACGATACACCGAACGTCTAGTTTGACAAATCTGTCAATGATTCCTATCTCACAGGCTTGAATATAAATCTATAAACAAAGCACAATAGAAATCATAAATCAATAATAATCTAGTATGTGATTTAGGGAAACTCGTATCATATCTGAATCGAGTTGTGCAATCCCGTGATCACATGAATTATACCTTTCTTGCCGAATAGTCGGTGTCGAAATCGAAATCTCGAGTCCAATGTAGCCAATATAACTCTGAACTGGCAATGTGGATACACACAATATCAATTTCTAATTCAAAGCAACACATATTCCAATCAATAATAAATCTTGGTACAAATCGACGGCATAACAGCGTAATTCTCGGTACCGGTCAACTCATAACTCAACATATATCGATCATTCATATTCCTCAACTCATACTCAAGATCACACACTTCAATACATAAGCTGAAATCTGTACAATCTTAACATCATACATGCTGAAATTTCTAATAATAGCATACGGTGTCCGAAAATCAATCCGATTGTGATTCTATACTGCTCAACATATCAAGAACTCATATCTCTAACAAAATCATGAATTCTCCCAACACACATATATTAAAACATGCTGAACATAACCAAAACTTACATCCTTGAATAGCAAATGATGAGAGGAGTTCAAAACCAAAGTCGTATCTGAAATCGGATGGATAAATTCTTCAAAATCATAAGTGCAAATCAAAAAGGACATGAAGCTTTCTCCTAAGCATTCTCTCGGCTCTCAGTTTCTGAAATGGAGGGGAAAGAAGACACATATCATATATGCATGACAAGGAACAAGTGGTTTATTTTTCATTTGACACGCACGACTGCGAGTGCTGTACACTAGCAGCGCGGGTGCGCTGTGCTCACGGCAGCCCTTGTATTTTCTGAAATTCTCGGACGCGGGTGCGGTCGCACAACCGCGGGTGCGGTCTTACTAGCACCGCGGGTGCGGTCTTGCTTCGCACAAATCCACTAATTTCCTCTCAATGCACCGCAGGTGCGGTCCTTCCTGTACCGCGGGTGCGGTGTGGCTTCGGCCTAGCTTAACAATTCTGATTTAAATGTCATGCATTCTTACCTTTACAAGTCTAACATCAATGTCAGTTGATAATTCTCGAGCCTTACACGTGCTATTCTTAAAAAGAACTTGGATTGACATTTCTATGGACTTTATTTTGGGGTTGTTGTGGATAGATTCTCTAAGATGGCACATTTTATAGCTTGTCATAAAACCGATGATGCTTCAAACATGGCGGATTTGTTCTTTAGAGAAGTCGCTAGGTTGCATGGCATACCTAGGACTATTGTTTCTCGTCGCAATGTTAGATTTTTGAGTTACTTTTGGAATAATTTATGGGCTAAACTTGGCACAAAATTGTTGTTTTCTATTACTTGTAATCCTCAAACGGATGGACAAACTGAAGTTGTCAATAGAACTTTGGGAACACTTTTGCGTGCTATTCTTAAAAAGAACTTGGATTGACATTTATCTGGACTTTATTTTGGAGTTGCCTTGGCCTAAGAAGAGGAGGGATTCTATTTTTGTAGTTGTGGATAGATTCTCTAAGATGGCACATTTTATAGCTTGTCATGAAACCGATGATGCTTCAAACATTACGGATTTGTTCTTTAGAGAAGTCGCTAGGTTGCATGGCATGCCTAGGACTATTGTTTCTCGTCGCAATGTTAGATTTTTGAGTTACTTTTGGAATAATTTATGGGCTAAACTTGGCACAAAATTGTTGTTTTCTACTACTTGTCATCCTCAAAGAGATGGACAAACTGAAGTTGTCAATATAACTTTGGGAACACTTTTGCGTGCTATTCTTAAAAAGAACTTGGATTGACATTTCTATGGACTTTATTTTGGGGTTGTTGTGGATAGATTCTCTAAGATGGCACATTTTATAGCTTGTCATAAAACCGATGATGCTTCAAACATTGCGGATTTGTTCTTTAGAGAAGTCGCTAGGTTGCATGGCATGCCTAGGACTATTGTTTCTCGTCGCAATGTTAGATTTTTGAGTAACTTTTGGAATAATTTATGGGCTAAACTTGGCACAAAATTGTTGTTTTCTACTACTTGTCATCCTCAAACGGATGGACAAACTGAAGTTGTCGATAGAACTTTGGGAACACTTTTGCGTGCTATTCTTAAAAGGAACTTGGATTGACATTTCTATGGACTTTAGTTTGGGGTTGCCTAGGCCTAAGAAGAGGAGGGATTCTATTTTTGTTGTTGTGGATAGATTCTCTAATATGGCACATTTTATAGCTTGTCATAAAACCGATGTTGGTTCAAACATTACGGATTTGTTCTTTAGAGAAGTCGCTAGGTTGCTTGGCATGCCTAGGACTATTGTTTCTGGTCGCGATGTTAAATTCTTGAGTTACTTTTGGAAGACTTTATGGGCTGAACTTGGCACAAAATAGTTGTTTTCTACTACTTGTCATCCTCAAACTGATGGACAAACTGAAGTTGTCAATAGATGTGGGGACCCGGGCTCTAATTCTTATTCTTGGGATTAAATGGATCATTACTATAAAAGTTGGTCAAATTTTTGCTTTTAACATTAACTCTAATGTTATATAACTCAAGCATACACCATAGATATTAACAACATAATCTATAACAAAAGATACAAATATGTCTGGTTCCAAACCATATTCGACAACTAGTAATTAAATACAGTACATGCCAAAAGTACAACTACTAGTTCTTCTGCTATGCCCGAGATCACCACGCTATGTCCATCTCTCATCCTCTGCGTGACCCAGATCCTGCCCCACCTGTTGTTATGCACACATACAGACATAACAACAGCCGGAAAACCGGTGAGAACAAATCTCAGTATAAACATGTATACATGCATATAATCAATTAAACATGAAACATGCTATCATGAATGACATCATATGCACATGCAATGCAATGCGAATCAAACCATGTCTGGACTCGACTCGACTAGAACTCTAGGGATCCCGGTGTGAATAAGACGTCACTACCTACCCTCCAATCGGGGTAATGAACGTCTCATTCCTAGACTTCGGTCTGAGCTGTATCAACGGCGGCAATAAGAGTAATACCTACTCCTATGCTGAGATACACTGAAACGTCTAGCTATTTGACAATGCCTGTCAAAGACTCTCCTATCTTAGATGCAATGAATATCAATATGTAAACAAAGTATAATCATATTCATATCTGAATATCACCCTGATCATACATGCTTGAATACAATTCTGAAATCAAAGCATAAACATGTTAAAAGATTGAATATAATGCTATACACAATTCATAAACATGTTACAATATATCTAATAATACTAGTATGTGATTTTGGTTGGGAAACTCAAATAATATCTTATTTGAGTTACATCTCCCCAAACAAAACATGACTTATACCTTTCTTTGCTAAACCTTTAACGATGTCGAGGTCTCGATGTCGAAATGAGGTAAGATGAATCTGAAATGGAATGTTGATACACAATTTATCAATTACTAATCCAAATCAACACCTATACTATCAATTCACTAGTGCATTTCAACACCATCGACGACATAACGGCGTATTTCTCGATACCGGTCAATCCATACAACATAATCAACCCAAAACTATATCCTCAATTCATAATCATCACAATATCCAAGTCAAGATCTCAAAATCTGCATATACTTCATTCTATACATGCTGAAAAATCATAATAATAACATACGATATCCGTTCTTCGATCCGATTGTATTTCTACGGTAACAATAACTACAAGAACACATTCTAAAGCTTAAACCGTAATTCTCCCAACATATATATATCAAAACATGCTGGAATCGAATACAACTTACATCACTTTGTAGATAATGAAGAGAGGAGTTCAAAACCGAAGTCGGATCAAAGTTTGGATTGCTAAATCTTGCAAAATCACCATTATAAGTGAAGGAGAAACTTTGGAAGCTTTTCTCTCTGAAAATATCGAATCCTACTGAAAAAATGAAGAAAGAATCGAGACAATGCTATATATACTTTGCATGATTTGATACACATGGCTCACCCTTTGAAGCACACGTCTCGCGCATATGCGCGGCATTACTCGCGCATGTGCGCGAGACCTACTGTCTCGGCAATTCAACACCTCGCGCATATGCGCCACTCAACTCGCGCATATGCGCCACTGCTTCTGAATGCGCCGCGCATGTGCGCCACTACTCTCGCGCATATGCGCCAATGTTTCTGGACCGACCGCGCATATGCGCGGCTAAACTCGCGCATGTGCGCCATAGCTGCTGGAAGGAACGCGCATATGCGCGCATTATCTCGCGCACGTGCGTCGAAGCTACTGGAATTTACACGCATGTGCGCGCATTATCTTCGCGCATGTGCGCTGGAGCTTCGACCTTTCTCATCTCTTTTGTACATTTTTCCTTCTTTTTAAATCCAATAAAATACATCTATAATCATCTTAATTCTTAACAAATTTGTCTGATTATGATAACTAAATCTTCGAGCCTTACATTTCTCCCCCTCTAAGAAATGAGTTCGTCCTCGAAATCGCATGCCATTCTATCAATGCAAGTATAAAAGTAATCACACCAACACTAAACAAATACTTACATCATTGAAATAACTCGGGGTGTTTCTGTCTCATGCATGCCTCTGTCTCCCAAGTCGCTAGGTTGCATGGCATGCCAAGGACTATTGTTTCTCGTCGCAATGTTAAATTTTTGAGTTACTTTTGGAATAATTTATGGGCTAAACTTGGCACAAAATTGTTGTTTTCTACTACTTGTCATCCTCAAACGGATGGACAAACTGAAGTTGTCAATAGAACTTTGGGAACACTTTTCCTTGCTATTCTTAAAAAGAACTTGGATTGACATTTCTATGGACTTTATTTTGGGGTTGCCTACGACTAAGAAGGGGATGTATTCTATTTTTGTTGTTGTGGATAGATTCTCAAAGATGGCACATTTTATAGCTTGTCATAAAACCGATGATGCTTCAAACATTGCGGATTTGTTCTTTAGAGAAGTCGCTAGGTTGCTTGGCATGCCTAGGACCATTGTTTCTGGTCGCGATGTTAAATTCTTGAGTTACTTTTGGAAGACTTTATGGGCTGAACTTGGCACAAATATGTTGTTTTCTACTACTTGTCATCCTCAAACGGATGGACAAACTGAAGTTGTCAATATAACTTTGGGAACATTTTATAGCTTGTCATAAAACCGATGATGCTTCAAACATTGCGGATTTGTTCTTTAGAGAAGTCGCTAGATTGCTTGGCATGCCTAGGACTATTGTTTCTGGTCGCGATGTTAAATTCTTGAGTTACTTTTGGAAGACTTTATGGGCTGAACTTGGCACAAAATTGTTGTTTTCTACTACTCGTCATCCTCAAACGGATGGACAAACTGAAGTTGTCAATAGAACTTTGGGAACACTTTTGCGTGCTATTCTTAAAAAGAACTTGGATTGACATTTCTCTGAACTTTATTTTGGAGTTGCCTAGGCCTAAGAAGAGGAGGGATTCTATATTTGTAGTTGTGGATAGATTCTCTAAGATGGCACATTTTATAGCTTGTCATGAAACCGATGATGCTTCAAACATTACGGATTTGTTCTTTAGAGAAGTCGCTAGGTTGCATGGCTTGCCAAGTACTATTGTTTCTCGTCGCAATGTTAAATTTTTGAGTTACTTTTGGAATAATTTATGGGCTAAACTTGGCACAAAATTGTTGTTTTCTACTACTTGTCATCCTCAAACGGATGGACAAACTGAAGTTGTCAATATAACTTTGGGAACACTTTTGCGTGCTATTCTTAAAAAGAACATGGATTGACATATCTATGGACTTTATTTTGGGGTTGTTGTGGATAGATTCTCTAAGATGGCACATTTTATAGTTTGTCATAAAACCGATGATGCTTCAAACATTGCGGATTTGTCCTTTAGAGAAGTCGCTAGGTTGCATGGATTGCCTAGGACTATTGTTTCTCGTCACAATGTTAAATTTTTGAGTTACTTTTAGAATAATTTATGGGCTAAACTTGGCACAAAATTGTTGTTTTCTACTATTTGTCATCCTCAAACGGATGGACAAACTGAAGTTGTCAATAGAACTTTGGGAACACTTTTCCGTGCTATACGTAAAAAGAACTTGGGTTGACATTTCTATGGACTTTATTTTGGGGTTGCCTAGGACTAAGAAGGGGATGTATTCTATTTTTGTTGTTGTGGATAGATTCTCTAAGATGGCACATTTTATAGCTTGTCTTAAAATCGATGATGCTTCAAACATTGCGGATTTGTTCTTTAGAGAAGTCGCTAGGTTGCTTGGCATGCCTAGGACTATTGTTTCTGGTCGCGATGTTAAATTCTTGAGTTACTTTTGGAAGACTTTATGGGCTGAACTTGGCACAAAATTGTTGTTTTCGCTAGTTTGTCCATCAGTTTGAGGATGACAAGTAGTAGAAAACAACAATTTTGCGCCAAGTTCAGCCCATAAAGTATTCCAAAAGTAACTCAAGAATTTAACATCGCGACCAGAAACAATAGTCCTAGGCATGCCAAGCAACCTAGCGACTTCTCTAAAGAACAAATCCGCAATTTTTGAAGCATCATCGGTTTTATGACAAGTTATAAAATGTGCCATCTTAGAGAATCTATCCACAACAACAAAAATAGAATCCCTCCCCTTCTTAGTCCTAGGCAACCCCAAAATAAAGTCCATAGAATTGTCAATCCAAGTTCTTTTTAAGAATAGCACGCAAAGGTGTTCCCAAAGTTCCATTGACAACTTCAGTTTGTCCATCCGTTTGAGGATGACAAGTAGTAGAAAACAACAATTTTGTGCCAAGTTTAGCCCATAAATCATTCCAAAAGTAACTCAAAAATTTAACATTGCGACAAGAAACAATAGTCCTAGGCATGCCATGCAACCTAGCGACTTCTCTAAAGAACAAATCCGCAATGTTTGAAGCATCATCGGTTTTATGACAAGCTATAAAAAGTGCCATCTTAGAGAATCTATCCACAACAACTAAAATAGAATCCCTCCTCTTCTTAGGCCTAGGCAACCCCAAACTAAAGTCCATAGAAATGTCAATCCAAGTTCCTTTTAAGAATAGCACGCAAAAGTGTTCCCAAAGTTCTATGGACAACTTCAGTTTGTCCATCTGTTTGAGGATGAAAAGTACTAGAAAACAACAATTTTGTGCCAAGTTGAGCCCATAAAGTCTTCCAAAAGTAACTCAAGAATTTAACATCGCGACCAGAATCAATAGTCCTAGGCATGCCAAGTGTGGGGACCCGGACGCTAATCATCTTCTTACTCATTATTGGGATTTAATTATCAGTTCTGATAAACAGGGTCTAAAAATTTTTCTTTTTAAAATGTAACTGCGGAAGGTAATGGAATCTAAACAATATACATCTCTGTATAAAAACTACAGTTCAGCAGAAAAGTACAATACTGTACAACCTAAGTCTAATGTTCAATTAATAAATTCAAGTAATAAACCAAGTCTGCTACAAGTCCGGAATCACCACGCTAACTCGTCTTCTCTCATCGTCATCTCGACCCTGATCCAGCCCCACCTGTTGTCATGCACACATTCAAAACAAGACAACAGCCGGATAACTCCGGTGAGAATAAATCCCAGTATAAAACATGGTAAACATGCATATACACATAATAATTCATGAAACATGTTGTCATGAAGAAATTAAAACAATAGTAATAGATTTCATGATCTATGAAATCTAATCTAACTAAACATGCATCTCAAATCAGATAAACATGCACATACACAATCTAAATCATAAAACATGCTATCATAACTGAAGGCAATAACAATGGGTTCCATAATCTATGAATCCCATTCATATAAGCATGCAGTTCTAGTCAAATCATGTCTAGACTCGACTCAACTATAACTCTAGGGATCCCGGTGTGAATAAGACGTCACTGGCTGTCACCTACCCAACCACTCGGGGCGACTGTACGTCTTATTCCTAGACTTCGGTCCGAGCTGTATCGACGGCTGGCAATAGAAGTAATACCTGCTCCTAAGTTGAGATACACCGAACGTCTAGATATTTGACAATGACTGTCAAGACTCTCCTATCTTAACTGCAATGAATAGCAATCTGTAAACAAAGCATAATCATATTCATAGCTGAATATGACAATAATCTCATACATTTGAATACAATTCTATAATCAAAGCATAAACTTAATAAAATATAGACAACAGTCTAGTACGTGATTTTGTTGGGAAACTCAAATGAGATTTCATTTGAATTGGGACTTCCCGAATATCACATGCATTATACCTTTGTCTTCCTGATCTGACGAAGACGATGTCTCGAATCTGTCCATATCAAATCTGAAACGACAATATCGAATACTCTGTATCTCAATATACAGTATGTTCTGATCAATACTCAAATCTGAATCTACTCTGATCAATATCTGAACAAGATACAATCTGATTCATAACAATGATATCCCGACATAATCGAATTCATTTTTGAATCTAAACAATCTGACGCATCTGATGTTTCGACGGCATAATAATACAGTCTTGATAACCCCATCAATTAAAACATCACAAATATAATACCAGAACTCGCAATCAATACTGATACAAGTGATAATCTCAATAACAATACGAATTTGATATGAAATCTCAGTCAAATCAACTCCAAAAATCATAACAATTATATAAACACTCTGTTTCTCAATCTGACTTCGATTCTATGATGTCTAACATGACAAGAACATCATATATGAATCCTATTCAATTCTGACCACCTCATAAATTCAAAGCATGTCTAAACGTAACAAAACTTACGTCCAGTTGTAGCCTGTGTTGATAGGAACACAGTACTGAAGTCGGATTCAAAATCAGACGGGCGAAATTCTCGTAATTAAAAATTTCACTTGAAGCTTCCCTCGGTTTCCCCTTTTAATTCTCAGAGGAAAATTGCTTTTGTATATATATATATATATATATATATACACGTTGCATGGTTAAAGGCAAGTGGCAACTTTTCATGCTGCATGATTCGCGCTCGGGCGGTTAAAATATACCGCTCGAGCGCGGAGCCTTTTGTCCAGGACCACGCTTGTTATCCATTGGCGCTCGGGCGGTAATTCTTTACCGCTCGGGCGCTAGACTTTCTGTCCGAATTCTTGCGATGCATTGGCGCTCGGGCGGTGCTTTACTACCGCTCGGGCGCCACGCAATCTGCCCAAATTTCTTGACTTGTTATGCACCAACGCCCGGCTTCCTGATTCACGTTTTATTTGAGTTCTTATAATCTCAATCATGTCAATTAATCAACGTCTGATTATAATGATTAAATCTCGGGCATTACATTTCTCCCCCTCTTAGATCTGAGTTCGTCCTCGAACTCATAAGCAATCAATTCAAATATAAGAGAAGAAATGTATAATAGAGTTTAACATCCAAACTCCTCTCTTAATGAATCCATTCTGAAGTCTCTTTCTTGTATCAATCTCTGATTTCAATTCTGGAATAAAACTTCATAAAGTATACTATTCTAATACTTCTTAAACTAACTCTGACAGAATCAATCTTGCCATGTTGGTTATACAACATCCGTATAAACCAATCCCAGTTCATAACAAAACAATACTAGCAGTTGTTATCAAACCTGTTAATCCCAATCAAGGACATACGAAATCTTCAGTTTCAAATACCAAGCATCATCATCCGATGTTGGTTTCTTTAATCTGTCCATTCTGAACTGTCTTGATGTAAGGCTCGAGAATTGTCAATTGGCATTGATGTGCGACTTGAAACCATGAGAATGCATGACATATAGAGTGGAATTTTTGAAGCATGGCCGAAGCCACACCGCACCCGCGGTGTTAGAGATACAGCACCCGCGGTGCATTGAGAGGAAATTGAGGGAAATGTGCGAACAGACACCGCACCCGCGGTCATGTAAGTAACGCACCCGCGGTCTAGGTGCTGCAATGTTAGATTAATTCACCGTGAGCACAGCGCACCCGCGCTGTTAGTGTACCGCACCCGCGGTTATGCGTGGCCTATGAAGAATGAACCATGTGTTATAAACCATGCAATATAGATTATGTGTCACCAACTCCTTTTGCTCAGATGATTCAGCCGAGAGGGAACTTCAAGGAGGGAGCTTCCATTTCTTTTGATCTTAGAGTGGTGATTGTACGAGATTTAGCCATTCGATTTGTGTTCCGAGGTAAGATTTGTACTCCTTACATCGACGGCTACAAGGTGACGTAAGTTTTATGTAATTCCAACATGTTTTGAATTATAGATGTTGGAGAAATTGTAATATGTTAGTTATATTGTGTTCTTGAGGTATTGAGCATGGTATATTCGTAACCGCATCAAGAAACGGATGTTATTTGCTACGATTGTTAGTTTCCAGCATGTATTACGTTAAAATGGTACAGATTTCAGCTTATGTATTGAGGTTCATGAGTTTATGAGTTGATTATGATTGAGAATGTTGAGATTGAGTTATCGGTATCGCGAGACTACGCCGTTACGCCGTTGAATTACATTGAAATCGATTACAAAATTGTACATTGAGATGTATATTGATAGAAAGTATATCTACATTGCCATTTCAGATTTGAAGTGACAGGTTTGACATTTGATTCGAGAGCTCGACAGACAGTGCGACAAGAAAGGTATAATTCATGTGGTCACGGGATTGCACAACTCGATTCAGATTTGATACGAGTTTCCCTAAATCACATACTAGATTGTTATTACATTGATTATGTAATGCCTTGTTTATTGATTTATATTCGAGTCCTGAGATAGGAGAGATTGGCAGACTTGCCAAAACTAGACGTTTCGGTGTATCGTCGCATAGGAGCAGATTTGCTATATGTGTAGACCCTCGATACAGAGTTGACCGAAGTCTAGGAATAAGACGTACCGTTGCCCCGAGTGGTTGGGTAGGTAACAGACCGTCTTATTCACACCGGGATCCCTAGATTAGAAAAGAGTCGAGTCAAGATTTGAATTGTCGAATACAGATTTGTATTCTACTACATGTTTAGATGTATATTCATGTTACTTGATTTATGTTATGCAATTGTACATGATTTATTACATTGCATGCATCCATGTTTTATACTGGGATATGTTCTCACCGGAGTTATCCGGCTGTTGTCGTGTCTGTATGTGTGCATGGCAACAGGTGGGGCAGGATCGGGGTCACGAGCTAGATGAGAGATGATGATAGCGTGGAGATCTCGGGCATCGCAGATCACTAGTGTTTTCTTATGAACCCTGTACTACTTATGTTTGTATTTGAGATTCGAACACTAGTGTATGGCTGTACTAGACAGATATGTATGTACATTATGTTGTTTATTTCAGTTAACGACATGTTATGCTTTATCTATACATTTGAATTAATGTTAAAAGCAAATTTTTGACCCACATTTTCGAACAAAGATCCAATTAAATCCCAAAAGAATTGAGTTAGAGCCCGGGTCCCCACAACAGGTGGTATCAGAGCAGTAGGTTCTGTAGACTGAGATAGAATAGAATGAGCTGGGTAGATCGAGTCATCCTCCTTGCTTTTGAGATGTTAGCATGACTTATTGCTTTCCCTATTATATGTTGTGTTGTATTATCTGAATTGATTTACAGCATTTCAAGCCTGAATCAGAACCGATTCTCGATCAGAGGTATATGATCAGAGGAGGGCTGAGACAGATGACATTGATTATGTACTAATCAGTTTGATAATCAGATTTATGCCGCCTAGACGAGTGCCACAGCCAGAGCAGGGTAGCACATCAGGTGCACAGATGGATGTTACCGCTACGCCGATGGAGACTTTATTGAAGAGATTCTAGTCTTTCCATCCGCCTACTCTGAAAGGCACAGAGAGTGCAGTAGAATGCGAGAGCTGGCTGGATGATATCGAGATGCTGTTTGAGTCCTTGGCTTACACTGATGAGCGACGTGTGAAGTTGATAGGGCATCAGATGCAAGAGGTTGCCAAGAGCTGGTGGTTGACGACGAAGAGAGCCTTGGAGCACCGAGGCATTGATATCACGTGGAAAGTCTTCAAAGACGAGTTCTATCAGCGCTTCTTTCCCGTCTCCTACCGGAAAGATAAGGGAGCTGAATTTGCGAATCTGAAGCAGTGACAGTGGAACATCGAGGAGTATGTTGCTAAATTTTCTGCATTGCTACGATTTGCACCGCATGTGGCCGGAAACGACGAGGCAGTGGCCGATCAGTTCATCAACGGGCTGAATCCCGATGTCTTTACTTTGGTGAACACGGGCCGGCCTAGTACTTTTTCAGAGGCACTGAACCGAGCGAAGGGAGCCGAGGCTGGCTTGATCAGGCAGCGAGGGGCTTCCTACGGTGTTCAGGGGCAGAGACCGCCACAGCCTACTACCGTACAGTTTCCATCACCTCCTCCTCGTTTTGATAGCGGAGCTAGTGGTAGTGGTAAGAAGGAATTTCTAAAGGCTAAAGGCAAAAAATTCAAGAAATCCGGGAGCAGTTCATCGAGTTCGAGTGGATCTCGACAGAGAGGTCAGGGGTCAGATTATAGTGGCGCATACTGTGGTTCGTGCGGAGGGCGACATGCGACGGAGCAGTGTCAAGGAGTTATGGGACGCTGCAACATCTGTAGGCAACAGGGACACTTTGCCAGAGTTTGTCCCCAGAGAGGTGCATCACGATTCCAGAGTACAGGATCATCAGCACCAGCGCCACAGATGGAGAGACAGGCATCCTCTGTACACTCCTTTCAGCCACCCTCCACACAGACACAGCAGAGGCCAGGAGGTAGTCAGACGGTGAGTCAGCCTCCTCGACAGCAGGCACGTGTCTTTGCCCTGACAGAGGAGCAGGCGCAGGAGGCGCCAGATGACGTCATTGCAGGTAATTGTTTCCTTTGCGGTTATCCTGAATATGTGTTGATAGACACAGGGGCATCGCATACATTCATATCTGAACATTTTGCATTGAGACATTCATTGCCTGTTGAGTCGATGTCGACAGTAGTGTCTATAGCTTCTCCGTTGGGAAGTGGTTTGATATCTGTGACTACTGTTAGACACTGTATGCTTCAGTTTGAGGGGCATGAGATTGATCTTGATTGTGTAGTACTTGGTTTAGCTGATTTTGACTGTATAGTTGGTATAGACATGTTGACCAAGTACAGAGCCACGGTAGATTGTTTCCACAAGATTGTCAGATTCAGACCCGAGATGACAGATGAGTGGAAATTCTACGGCAAGGGTTCCAGATCTCGGATTCCCTTAGTATCTGCTCTGACTATGAGTAGATTGCTTCAGAGAGGAGCAGAGGGCTTTCTTGTATATTCAGTAGATCTACTGAAGATGAGCCCAGCATTGGCAGATTTGCCAGTGGTTTGCGAGTTTGCAGATGTTTTTCCGGATGAGATTCCAGGATTACCTCCGATTCGAGAGGTTGATTTCAGCATAGATCTTATGCCCGGTTCTGTTCCTATTTCGAGAGCTCCATATAGGATGGCACCGATAGAGCTGAAAGAGTTGAAAGCACAGTTGGAGGATCTTCTATCCAAGGGATATATCAGACCCAGTGTATCACCTTGGGGTGCTCCGGTGCTTTTTGTTAGAAAGAAAGATGGTTCGATGCGACTGTGTATTGATTATAGGCAGTTGAACAAGGCGACCGTGAAGAACAAGTATCCGTTGCCTCGCATCGACGATTTGTTTGATCAGTTACAGGGATCTTCGGTATATTCGAAGATTGATTTGAGATCAGGGTATCATCAACTTAGAGTTAGAGATGTTGATATTCCGAAGACTGCATTCCGAACCAGGTATGGACACTACGAGTTTGTTGTTATGCCTTTCGGTTTGACGAATGCACCTGCGGTGTTTATGAGTCTGATGAACCGCATTTTTCAGAGATATTTAGATGATTTTGTGATTGTGTTTATTGACGACATTTTGGTGTATTCGAAGAGTTTGACTGAGCATGCAGATCATCTGAGAATTGTGCTGAAGACTTTGAGGAATGAGCAGTTGTATGCCAAACTGTCCAAGTGTGAATTCTGGCTGAGACAGGTTGTCTTCTTGGGGCATATTATATCTGGAGAGGGTATTGCGGTAGATCCGAGTAAAGTTGAGGCTGTGATCAGTTGGCCGAGACCGACTTCTGTGCCTGAGATACGCAGTTTCATGGGTCTAGCCGGGTATTATCGACGTTTTATCCGAGATTTCTCCAGTATAGCGAAGCCGATTACCCAGTTGACACAGAAGAACATGCCATTTGTGTGGTCAGAAGAGTGTGAGAGCAGTTTTGTTGAGCTGAAGAAGAGGCTGACTAGTGCGCCTGTCTTGACGATTCCATCAGGTACAGGTGAGTTCGTTGTATATTGTGATGCATCTCACAGAGGGCTTGGATGTGTTCTTATGCAGCGAGGGCACGTGATAGCGTACGCCTCTAGACAGCTGAAGCCGCACGAGACCCGTTATCCGATTCATGACCTTGAATTGGCGGCGATTGTGTTTGCACTTAAGATCTGGCGTCATTATCTGTATGGCGAGAAATTCGAGATTTATTCCGATCATAAGAGCTTGAAGTATCTCTTTTCTCAGTCAGAGTTGAATATGAGGCAGCGACGATGGCTTGATCTGCTGAAAGATTTTGATTGCGAGATCAAGTACCATCCAGGGAAGTCGAATGCAGCGGCAGACGCCTTGAGTCGAAAGGTATGTTCTTTGTCCTTGTCGACTGTAGGTGTATCGAGTTTAGTAGAAAATTGTTGCTTGTCTGGATTGACATTTGATACAGAGAGTAGACCGTTGCGACTTGCTGCGATTCAGATTGAGCCAGATCTGATTTTGAGGGTCAAAGAAGCACAGAGAACTGATCCGAATGTACAGAGATCGATTGATATGGTCAGAGCTGGACATATCTCAGAATATCAGGTCAGAGATTCTGTTCTGTATGTGCATAACCGTCTAGTGGTGCCCGATGTTTCAGATTTGAGACAACAGATCATGTCAGAGGCACACTGTAGTCGGTTCAGCATTCATCCTGGTGGCAGAAAGATGTACAATGATTTGAAGACACAATTCTGGTGGAAGCAGATGAAGACAGATATTGCAGAATTTGTGTCTAAATGTCTGAATTGCCAACAGGTGAAGGCAGAAAGGAAGAAACCCGGAGGTCTACTTCAGAGTTTGTCTGTTCCTGAATGGAAATGGGACCACATTTCCATGGATTTCGTGACGAAGTTACCTCGATCTTCGCGGGGCTGTGACGCGATTTGGGTTGTGATAGACAGACTGACCAAATCAGCGTGCTTTATTCCGTACAGGATGACTTATCGACATGATCAGATGGCCGAGTTGTATGTCAGAGAGGTCGTCAGATTGCATGGTGTGCCGAAGTCGATCGTATCAGATCGTGATCCACGATTCACTTCTCACTTTTGGCATAGCTTGCAGCAGGCTTTGGGTACGACTTTACACCTGAGCACTGCTTATCATCCCCAGACAGACGGACAGTCAGAGAGGACTATCCAGACTCTAGAGGATATGCTGAGAGCTGTAGTACTAGATTTTGGTACTAGTTGGCAAGACTCATTGCCGTTGTGTGAGTTTTCATACAACAACAGCTATCAGACGAGCATAGAGATGGCACCATTCGAAGCTTTATACGGAAAGAAGTGCAGATCTCCGTTGTACTGGGATGATATTTTTGAGGTACCAGAATTGGGGCCTGATATGATTCGTGAGATGACAGAAAAAGTGAAGATCATTCAGAAACGAATGAAAACGGCACAGGATAGGCAAGCGAAGTACGCCAATATTAGACGTAGACCGTTAGTATTCGAACAGGGAGACAAAGTATTTTTGAAGATTTCACCTTTCAGAGGCGTTGTCAGATTTGGCAAGCGAGGAAAGTTGTCTCCTAGATACGTCGGTCCGTATGAGATCCTTGAGAAGATTGGCGATCGAGCTTACAGACTTGCTCTTCCTCCTTCACTGTCCGGTATACATGATGTTTTTCATGTATCGATGTTGCGCAGATACATGCCGGATGATTCTCATGTCATTCAACCTGAAGAAGCCGAGTTAGATCAGACTTTGAGCTATGTTGAGCGACCGATTCAGATTCTTGATCGGAAAGAGAAACAGCTCAGAACAAAGACTATTCCGCTTGTGAAGATTCAGTGGAATCGTCATGGCGTCGAGGAAGCGACTTGGGAGACAGAGTCTGAAATGAGACAGAGGCATCCCGAGCTGTTCTGATGATGTGAGTCTTTCTTCCCGATTTGACTTTACAATTTTGTATATAACTGCATGAATAATTGCTTGTGAGTTCGAGGACGAACTCTTGTCTAAGAGGGGGAGAAATGTAAGGCTCGAGAATTGTCAATTGGCATTGATGTGCGACTTGAAACCATGAGAATGCATGACATATAGAGTGGAATTTTTGAAGCATGGCCGAAGCCACACCGCACCCGCGGTGTTAGAGATACAGCACCCGCGGTGCATTGAGAGGAAATTGAGGGAAATGTGCGAACAGACACCGCACCCGTGGTGCTAGCACGACCGCACCCGCGGTGTGAGACCGCACCCGCGGTCATGTAAGTAACGCACCCGCGGTCTAGGTGCTGCAATGTTAGATTAATTCACCGTGAGCACAGCGCACCCGCGCTGTTAGTGTACCGCACCCGCGGTTATGCGTGGCCTATGAAGAATGAACCATGTGTTATAAACCATGCAATATAGATTATGTGTCACCAACTCCTTTTGCTCAGATGATTCAGCCGAGAGGGAACTTCAAGGAGGGAGCTTCCATTTCTTTTGATCTTAGAGTGGTGATTGTACGAGATTTAGCCATTCGATTTGTGTTCCGAGGTAAGATTTGTACTCCTTACATCGACGGCTACAAGGTGACGTAAGTTTTATGTAATTCCAACATGTTTTGAATTATAGATGTTGGAGAAATTGTAATATGTTAGTTATATTGTGTTCTTGAGGTATTGAGCATGGTATATTCGTAACCGCATCAAGAAACGGATGTTATTTGCTACGATTGTTAGTTTCCAGCATGTATTACGTTAAAATGGTACAGATTTCAGCTTATGTATTGAGGTTCATGAGTTTATGAGTTGATTATGATTGAGAATGTTGAGATTGAGTTATCGGTATCGCGAGACTACGCCGTTACGCCGTTGAATTACATTGAAATCGATTACAAAATTGTACATTGAGATGTATATTGATAGAAAGTATATCTACATTGCCATTTCAGATTTGAAGTGACAGGTTTGACATTTGATTCGAGAGCTCGACAGACAGTGCGACAAGAAAGGTATAATTCATGTGGTCACGGGATTGCACAACTCGATTCAGATTTGATACGAGTTTCCCTAAATCACATACTAGATTGTTATTACATTGATTATGTAATGCCTTGTTTATTGATTTATATTCGAGTCCTGAGATAGGAGAGATTGGCAGACTTGCCAAAACTAGACGTTTCGGTGTATCGTCGCATAGGAGCAGATTTGCTATATGTGTAGACCCTCGATACAGAGTTGACCGAAGTCTAGGAATAAGACGTACCGTTGCCCCGAGTCGGTTGGGTAGGTAACAGACCGTCTTATTCACACCGGGATCCCTAGATTAGAAAAGAGTCGAGTCAAGATTTGAATTGTCGAATACAGATTTGTATTCTACTACATGTTTAGATGTATATTCATGTTACTTGATTTATGTTATGCAATTGTACATGATTTATTACATTGCATGCATCCATGTTTTATACTGGGATATGTTCTCACCGGAGTTATCCGGCTGTTGTCGTGTCTGTATGTGTGCATGGCAACAGGTGGGGCAGGATCGGGGTCACGAGCTAGATGAGAGATGATGATAGCGTGGAGATCTCGGGCATCGCAGATCACTAGTGTTTTATTATGAACCTTGTACTACTTATGTTTGTATTTGAGATTCGAACACTAGTGTATGGCTGTACTAGACAGATATGTATGTACATTATGTTGTTTATTTCAGTTAACGACATGTTATGCTTTATCTATACATTTGAATTAATGTTAAAAGCAAATTTTTGACCCACATTTTCGAACAAAGATCCAATTAAATCCCAAAAGAATTGAGTTAGAGCCCGGGTCCCCACAACAGAACTTTGGGAACACTTTTCCGTGCTATTCTTAAAAAGAACTTGGATTGACATTTCTATGGAATTTATTTTGGGGTTGCCTAGGACTAAGAAGGGGATGTATTCTATTTTTGTTGTTGTGGATAGATTCTCTAAGATGGCACATTTTATAGCTTGTCATAAAACCGATGATGTTTCAAACATTGCGGATTTGTTCTTTAGAGAAGTCGCTAGGTTGCTTGGCATGCCTAGGACTATTGTTTCTGGTCGCGATGTTAAATTCTTGAGTTACTTTTGGAAGACTTTAAGGGCTGAACTTGGCACAAAATTGTTGTTTTCTACTACTTGTCATCCTCAAACGGATGGACAAACTGAAGTTGTCAATATAACTTTGGGAACACTTTTGCGTGCTATTCTTAAAATGAACTTGGATTGACATTTCTATGGACTTTATTTTGGGGTTGTTGTGGATAGATTCTCTAAGATGGCACATTTTATAGCTTGCCATAAAACCGATGATGCTTCAAACATTGCGGATTTGTTCTTTAGAGAAGTCGCTAGGTTGCATGGCATGCCTAGGACTATTGTTTCTCGTCGCAATGTTAGATTTTGGAGTTTCTTTTGGAATAATTTATGGGCTAAACTTGGCACAAAATTGTTGTTTTCTACTATTTGTCATCCTCAAACGGATGGACAAACTGAAGTTGTCAATAGAACTTTGGGAACACTTTTGCGTGCTATTCTTAAAAAGAACTTGGATTGACATTTCTCTGGACTTTATTTTGGAGTTGCCTAGGCCTAAGAAGAGGAGGGATTCTATTTTTGTAGTTGTGGATAGATTCTCTAAGATGGCACATTTTATATCTTGTCATGAAACTGATGATGCTTCAAACATTACGGATTTGTTCTTTAGAGAAGTCGCTAGGTTGCATGGCATGCCTAGGACTATTGTTTCTCGTCGCAATGTTAAATTTTTGAGTTACTTTTGGAAGACTTTATGGGCTGAACTTGGCACAAAATTGTTGTTTTCTACTACTTGTCATCCTCAAACGGATGGACAAACTGAAGTTGTCAATAGAACTTTGGGAACACTTTTCCGTGCTATTCTTAAAAAGAACATGGATTGACATTTCTATGGACTTTATTTTAGGGTTGCCTAGGACTAAGAAGGGGATGTATTCTATTTTTGTTGTTGTGGATAGATTATCTAAGATGGCACATTTTATAGCTTGTCATAAAACCGATGATGCTTTAAACATTGCGGATTTGTTCTTTAGAGAAGTCGCTAGGTTGCTTGGCATGCCTAGGACTATTGTTTCTGGTCGCGATGTTAAATTCTTGAGTTACTTTTGGAAGACTTTATGGGCTGAACTTGGCACAAAATTGTTGTTTTCTACTACTTGTCATCCTCAAACGGATGGACAAACTGAAGTTGTCAATATAACTTTGGGAACATTTTATAGCTTGTCATAAAACCGATGATGCTTCAAACATTGCGGGTTTGTTCTTTAGAGAAGTCGCTAGGTTGCTTGGCATGCCTAGGACTATTGTTTCTGGTCGCGATGTTAAATTCTTGAGTTACTTTTGGAAGACTTTATGGGCTGAACTTGGCACAAAATTGTTGTTTTCTACTACTTGTCATCCTCAAACGGATGGACAAACTGAAGTTGTCAATAGAACTTTGGGAACACTTTTGCGTGCTATTCTTAAAAAGAACTTGGATTGACATTTCTCTGGACTTTATTTTGGAGTTGCCTAGGCCTAAGAAGAGGAGGGATTCTATATTTGTAGTTGTGGATAGATTCTCTAAGATGGCACATTTTATAGCTTGTCATGAAACTGATGATGCTTCAAACATTACGGATTTGTTCTTTAGAGAAGTCGCTAGGTTGCATGGCATGCCAAGGACTATTGTTTCTCGTCGCAATGTTAAATTTTTGAGTTACTTTTGGAATAATTTATGGGCTAAACTTGGCACAAAATTGTTGTTTTCTACTACTTGTCATCCTCAAACGGATGGACAAACTGAAGTTGTCAATATAACTTTGGGAACACTTTTGCGTGCTATTCTTAAAAAGAACTTGGATTGACATTTCTATGGACTTTATTTTGGGGTTGTTGTGGATAGATTCTCTAAGATGGCACATTTATAGCTTGTCATAAAACCGATGTTGCTTCAAACATTGCGGATTTGTTCTTTAGAGAAGTCGCTAGGTTGCATGGCATGCCTAGGACTATTGTTTCTCGTCGCAATGTTAAATTTTTGAGTTACTTTTGGAATAATTTATGGGCTAAACTTGGCACAAAATTGTTGTTTTCTACTACTTGTCATCCTCAAACGGATGGACAAACTGAAGTTGTCAATAGAACTTTGGGAACACTTTTTTGTGCTATTCTTAAAAAGAACTTGGATTGACATTTCTATGGATTTTATTTTGGGGTTGCCTAGGACTAAGAAGGGGATGTATTCTATTTTTGTTGTTGTGGATAGATTCTCTAAGATGGCACATTTTATAGCTTGTCTTAAAACCGATGATGCTTCAAACATTGCGGATTTGTTCTTTAGAGAAGTCGCTAGGTTGCTTGACATGCCTAGGACTATTGTTTCTGGTCGCGATGTTAAATTCTTGAGTTACTTTTGGAAGACTTTATGGGCTGAACTTGGCACAAAATTGTTGTTTTCTACTACTTGTCATCGTCAAACGGATGGACAAACTGAAGTTGTCAATAGAACTTTGGGAACACTTTTGCGTGCTATTCTTAAAAAGAACTTGGATTGACATTTCTCTAAACTTTATTTTGGAGTTGCCTAGGCCTAAGAAGAGGAGGGATTCTATATTTGTAGTTGTGGATAGATTCTCTGTAAGGCTCGAAGATTTAGTATCATAATCAGATGGATTGTGGATAATTAAGATGATTGTAGATGTATTTTATTGGACTAGAAAAGAAAGGAAAATGTATAATAAAGATGTGAAAGATAGTCAAAAGAATAAGTAAGGTCGAAGTTAATGCGCACATATGCATGGGAATTCCAGTAGCCTCGGCGCACATGCGCAAAGAAAGGCGCGCACATGCGCGAGCAGGCCAGTAGCTTTGGCGCATATGCGCGAGAATGGTGGCGCATATGCGTGGAGCTTCCAGTAAGATCGGCGCACATGCGCGGCAGGAAATGGCGCATATGCGCGACACCTCCAGTAGTTGTGGCGCATATGCGCGAGATAAGTGGCGCATATGCGCGAGTGTTATTTTCTGCCAAGTGCTGAGACAGTAGGTCTCGCGCATATGCGCGAGTAGTGACCGTGCATATGCGCGAGACGTGTACTTCAAAGGATTTGCCATGTGTGTGTAGACATGCAAGGTATATATATAAGTTGGCTTTTCTTTACCATTTCATCAGAAGAGATCACCGAGAAAGTTTAGGAGAAGGGGTAAGGTGAATTCATCCTAGAATCAAGATTGTGTCACTTTTATCCATCCAAACTAAAATCTAAGTATAGATTTGGTCTCCTCTCACTCAAAGCTACAAGGTGATGTAAGTATTGTTTACTTTCAACATGAATTGATATATTGTTGTTGAAGAATTAAGATTTGAACTCTAGGATATGTTCTTGTGAGTATGAAGATAATATATTCGTAACAGGATCGAAGAACGGATGTCATATGCAATTGTTACGATTTTTATAGCATGTTTAGAACTAAATATGCAGATTTTGGGTACTATGACATGTTTAGGATGATGATTATGAGTTGATGAGTTTAGATTGATAATGTGTTGATATGTGTTGAGAATTTGATTAGCCGGTATCGAGAATTACGTCGTTATGCCGTCAAATTGTACCGAAATCAAGTATTGACTTGGATAGGTGTTGATTAGATTAAAGATTGATAGATTGTATATCAACATTTCCATTTCAGATTCGTCTTGACGACGGTGACAGCGATTGTGCGACGAAAGGTATAGTACATGTTTTGTTTGGGGAATTACGACTCAAATGAGAACACATTTGAGTTTCCCAACCAAAATCACATACTTGTTTCATTATATATATCTTGATATGATTACGATTGTTTACAGATTTGTTTCTAGAACTTGTATGCAAATCTTGCTATGCTTTGTTTACAGATCATGTTGCATTGCATTAAGATGATCATGCTTGTTTACAGATTTTGTACTCATGCATTAAGATAGGAAAGTCTGAGAGATCATCCAGACTTCTAGATGTTCGGCGATATCACAGCTTAGGGGAAGATCACCGCCCCTATTGTAGATGTGGATACAGATCAGGCCGAAGTCTAGGAATAAGACATACCGTCACCCCGATTGGGAGGGTAGGTGATAGATCGTCTTATTCACCACGGGATCCCTAGAGTTCTAGTCGAGTCGAGTCTAGACATGATTAGATTCGCATCGCATGATTATATATGAATGACATTCATATCAGCATGTTTCATGTTTTAAATTGTTTTAATGCATGTATACATGTTTATACTGGGATTTGTTCTCACCGGTTTTCCGGCTGTTGTTATGTCTGTATGTGTGCATAACAACAGGTGGAGCAGGATCTGGGTCGAGACAGAGATGATCGTGTTAGCGTGGAGATCACGGGCGTAGCAGATGAACCAGTAGCTGTCTTTTATTATGTACTGTATTTTAATACTGGTTAGTTGAGGACATACAGAATAAGACATGTAGCTTTTGTTTTATGTTGTAAAATAAATAAAGAACTTATGCTTGTTTAGTTACATTTGATTTAATGTAAAAAGCGAAAAATTGACCCACATTTTTAGAATAACGATCCATTTAATCTCAAGAAAAAGAATTAGAGCCCGGGTCCCCACAACAGGTGGTATCAGAGCGATAGATCCTTTAGAGTTAGATAAGATAGAATGAGCGGGGTTGAGTCCTTTACGTTTGGACGAGATTTATTTTCCTATTTTAGTGTTTTAATTATTTTAGCAAGTAGATTTGATATCTTTTATATTTAGGGTTTTGTTACCTATATATAGGCTAGAATACCACAAACAATTTAACTGTTGTTCATTATTGATTGAGTTTTATAAAAACTTCTTTGAGAGTTCTCTCAAACACAAGCTTAAGTTTCGTTATAACTTTTGCGTTGTATCAAATCAAACTTATCAAAAGATTTATCTTTTGTGGCGTTTGTCGATCGATCTTCACGAGGGTTGCCAAGGGCAGGTTCTTTGGAGGTTCTCTTGAGCGCGATTGTTCCTATCGTTAATATTTGTTGCTAAATCGTTCGTGATTTAGAGGTGAATATTACACAATTACTTGTCTCAAAGATCGGGAAAACAACACGGGTCTTAATACTGTAATTGAATAGAGGGTGCGATTTATTACAATCGTGTTTGCTGTGAACGTGGCCGGGCATGGTGTTCAAATGATTGATAAGCAAGGGAGAAGGGCTCGTGATGCATGGGAGCACGTTGGAAAGCCGAAGGAACATTATTCAAGCATTATTTTGAAGAACCGAGGCTGCACGGTTACTGTTCATCCGCCGTTTTTACTGTTTATCGCCGGCACTATTCATCCGCTCGGATTCTATTCAAATCGGATTTACTGTTCATCGGAGTTACTGTTCACGCCGGAGTTACTATTCACGGTACTGTTCACCCGGAAAAAAAAAAGAAAAAAAAAATTCTAGTTTTGAATCGGGTGTTTGTTGGAATTTTAGCACTTATATTTCAGCGTTAAGTTTGTCCTTATCGTTTAGTCGCATTCTAGTCAATTTTCAAAGTTGCTTGTTCTTGTGTGGTCTAAGTGAGTCGAATTTCAGACGTCACGGGATTGATCTCATAAGTTTGATACGTGGAAGCCACGAGACTTAATCGCCCCTTGAGAATTCTCACTTGAGTGAAAATATTTGAGTGGAGTGAATTTTTCATTGGAGTGAATTGTGAGGTTTTGTGGTGAGGGAAAAAGACGAGTGCGAGTGAATTTTCATTGGAGTGACTAGTGAGAATTTGTGGTGAGGAAACTTTATTCTTTATTGTTTTATACTAACCTTTTTCTTGCAGGTATAATGATTGACGGACGTCAATTTAAAACGATGTTAGGAGGGTTGGATAGAAGGTGGGAGAAGGAGTTTAAGCCTCAACAAAAAAAATATCGGAGGTGTGAAGAAGAGGAGATGTATGATGTGCATATTGATGAGAATAGGCGAGGTAGTAGAGTTGGAGGAGATAAATTGTTGAACATGGATCGTTATAGGAGATTTGATGAGGATAAGGGGTATAGAAGCCGAGAAGGGTATAGACTGAGTGGTACGAAGATGACAATTCCATTTTTCAGTGGGGAAGCCGATCCAAAGGTGTACCTTGAGTGGGAAGAGAGAATGGAGTGTGTATTTGAGAGACGGAAGGATTATACCGAAGCAATGAAGGTAAGACGAGCTTGCAGTGAGTTTACCGACTATGCTAGTACTTGGTGGGATAAGTTAGTAACACGTAGGAGACGATGTGGGGATGACCCTATAGTTACGTGGGATGAGATGAAAAGGGTGATGAGGAAACAATTTGTTCCAAATCACAATAATAGGAGAGGTGGTAGGAGAGATGAGCATGGCTTGTATGATGATTCATGGGCATCCACTTGGAGGGCGAGTTTGGAAGAGAACCACTGCGGTAGGCCAAAGAAGGAGTCAAGACGTGAAGCTAGCAAATATGAATATCAAGGTACATTTAAAAATTCAAATTCTAGTACTTGTGATATTATATGTTGTTGGTGTTTAGAGTTTGGGCATTATATCACCCAATGTCCAAAGGAGGAGATGACTGTAGTAAAACCGCCAATTGATGTTAAATCTAAAGTGGGGGTTGAGAGAATTGAGAAGGTTGGTACTCCACTAACTTCTGACTTGAGTATTGAGTGTTGTGCTGTGGAGGGTGAGTTATTAGATGATGTGCAAGTTGTTTCTTTTGCTCAACTGCCTACGAATGAAATTTGTATTGATGAATCAATTTTTCATGAGTTGAAAGAGAAAAAAAATGAAATGGCCGAAAGAATGAGTGATCAAAAGAGTGAGATGGCCATAGAAAGAAAAGAAAAAGAAAAAGAGGCCAAAGAAAAAGAAACAGAAAAAGAAAAGAAAAATGATTTTAAGGCCCAAGAGAGTGAAAAGAGTGAGTATGAGTGTGATTTAATTTTTTATAAATCTCTTCAAGTACCTTTGTACAAAGATGAGATTTATATAACTAGTGACGATATAGCCGGTTCAATCCCGAGCATTGTTATTTCTCATTTGCAGGGTTATGATGAAGTTGTGATGAGGAGACGAGCAAATGTGGGAGGTGTAAAAATGCAATGGGATGATCCATTTGGTGTTGAGAGCAATCACCGTGAGGTAAGCATAGTTGCCAACGCAACAACCTTGAGGTATGACTTTCGTTCTTATCTTATTTCATTGTTGTGTTGTATTCAAGAGTTTGGTGAGAGAGTTGAGAGTGGGATGTCTAAATGGTCTAACGGTGAATTAACCTTTGTCCCTAGGAGTCATAGATTGGAGAATGATGAAATATTGAATAGATCAAATCTAAATGTTAGTGATTGTGATTTTTCAAAAGTTGTCAAATTGATGAGTTTTTGTTATGACAATGAATTGTATGCATTATGTTCAAATCTTTGTGATGAGTTAAATGTTTACATGGGTAGTACGCCTAGTGTGTTCTATTTGCATGATTCCTACTTGTTTGGTGAAGACTTTGGGAAGAGCATGAATGAATGTAAGAATTTTTATGTGCATAATGAGTACAATTTTAAGGAGAATAAATTCTTCATTCTATATTCATTGCATGGGTTATGTACTAGTGATGCATATAGTGGTGTTTTTATCTTTGATAAAATGCATGATTATATGTGTTGGTTGCATATGAAGAGGTATGTTGAGTGGGATTGTGAGGCATGCATTGCATATAAGAGATTGACATTTTGCCTAGATTCTTATATCGTGCATGAACTATGTCTTATTCCTAGTGAGCTATGGTCGTACACGTGTATGGATATCATTTGTGTGTTGACTAGGACTAAGAAGGGGAGAAATCTGATTTTTGTGATACTTAATAATATCTTGTTGATGTTATTTGGTGTCATTTGTTATTTAATGTTTGGTAAAGCTGACGAGTTTATAGGAAAGACAACGCTGATGTTGGAGTTTCCAGTGTTAATGGAGCGAGCTAACCATAGCGCCTACGAACTTAAATTGAAAGGTAAGCATGTTGATAATTTGATTAATTTTATTACTAACTTGCTTCGTTTTTGTGCAGTGGGGCAAGATTTGAGGACAAATCTTTTTGAAGAAGGGGAGTATGATGTGAACGTGGCCGGGCATGGTGTTCAAATGATTGATAAGCAAGGGAGAAGGGCTCGTGATGCATGGGAGCACGTTGGAAAGCCGAAGGAACATTATTCAAGCATTATTTTGAAGAACCGAGGCTGCACGGACCCAAGCACGGACCCGTACACGGGGTCCGTGTCCATTACACTTGAGGAAGAGAAATCCCGAGCCTACACGGACCCGAGCACGGACCTGTACACGGGGTCCGTGTCTAATACTTTCGAGACATGAAAATTACAGTGCCTACACGGACCCCCTTCCGGACCTCTACACGGGGTCCATGTCCTTTACGTTTGGACGAGATTTATTTTCCTATTTTAGTGTTTTAATTATTTTAGCATGTAGATTTGATATCTTTTATATTTAGGGTTTTGTTACCTATATATAGGCTAGAATACCACAAACAATTTAACTGTTGTTCATTATTGATTGAGTTTTATAAAAACTTCTTTGAGAGTTCTCTCAAACACAAGCTTAAGTTTCGTTATAACTTTTGCGTTGTATCAAATCAAACTTATCAAAAGATTTATCTTTTGTGGCGTTTTTCGATCGATCTTCACGAGGGTTGCCAAGGGCAGGTTCTTTGGAGGTTCTCTTGAGCGCGATTGTTCCTATCGTTAATATTTGTTGCTAAATCGTTCGTGATTTAGAGGTGAATATTACACAATTACTTGTCTCAAAGATCGGGAAAACAACACGGGTCTTAATACTGTAATTGAATAGAGGGTGCGATTTATTACAATCGTGTTTGCTATTTATTCGTATCAAGATTCACGTCAGGGGTAGATCGAGTCTTCTTCCTTGCCTTATGATGTGCTAGCATGATTTATTGCTTTCATTATTGCATGTTGTATGATTATCTGACTTGTATTACAGCATGTGTTAGTAAAGACTGAATCAGAACCGATTCTGGATCAGAGGTAAATGATCAGAGGAGGGCTGAAACAGTTTGTATAGCTTGTATACTAACTTGTTGAATATCAGATACATGCCTCCTAGAAGAGCAGCAGTGCCTCTACGACCCACAGCACTAGAACAGGGTAGCACATCCGAGGATCCAATGGATGTTACTGCTACGCCAATGGAGACATTGCTCAAACGATTCCAGTCTTTCCGACCACCTACCTTACGGGGTACTGAAAACGCAATCGAATGTGAAAGCTGGTTGGAAGATATTGAGATGTTGTTCGAGTCTCTCGAATACAGTGACGAGAAAAGAGTCAAACTCATTGGCCATCAACTGCAAGACGTGGCTAAGAATTGGTGGATGAACATCAAAAGAGCATTGGAACAGCGTGGCACGGAGATTACATGGAAAGTGTTCAAGACAGAGTTTTATCTGCGATTCTTTCCTATATCCTACCGTAAAGATAAAGGCGCTGAGTTTGCAAATTTGAGGCAAGGGCAACTGAACATCGAAGAGTATGTCGCTAAATTTTCTTCCTTGCTTCGCTTTGCACCTCATGTTTCAGGTAGTGATGAAGCCGTGGCAGATCAGTTCATAAACGGCTTAAATCCCGATATCTTTACGTTGGTAAATACTGGAAGACCCAACAATTTCGCTGAGGCATTGAACCGTGCCAAAGGAGCAGAAGCAGGACTGATTAGGCAACGAAGTGCTCCGTATGTTGCTCCGAGTCTGAGACCACCACTACCTCCAGCACAACCTCCTCTTAGATTTGAAAGTGGCGGTAGTAGCAGCGGGCGAAAGGATCAGTTGAAAGAAAAAGGGAAGCAGTTCAAAAGACCTGGGAGCAGTTCTTCAAGCTCCAGTGGATCCAGACAGGGTGGTTCTGATCAGAGTACCAGGTATACAGGTGTCTACTGCAGTTCTTGTGGGGGTAGACATGCGACAGAGCAGTGCCAGGGTGTAGTGGGCAGATGTAACATATGTAGACAACAGGGGCACTTCGCCAAAGTGTGTCCCCAGAAAAGCTCACAGAGATTTCAAGGTGCAGGGTCATCTGCATCTGTAGCTCAGCCTGAGAGGCAAGCTTCATCTGTTCACTCCTTTCAGCCACCACAGACACAGACGCATCCCAGAGGCAGAGGTAGCCAGACCGTGAGCCAACCTCCTCGACAACAGGCTCAGGTGTTTGCATTAACAGAGGAGCAAGCACAAGATGCCCCAGATGATGTCATAGCAGGTAACTGTCCCCTTTGCGGTTATCCTGCTTATATCTTGATAGATACTGGTGCATCGCATACATTCATCTCAGAACGATTTGCATTATTGCATTCACTGCCTGTTGAGTCTTTGCTAGATGTTGTGTCTATTAATTCTCCGTTGGGAAGTGGATTGATATCTGTAACTACAGTTAGACATTGCATTCTACAGTTTGAGGGGCATGAGATTGACCTAGATTGTATAGTGTTGGGGCTAGCTGATTTTGATTGTATAGTCGGTATTGACATGCTAACGAAGTACAGAGCCACTATAGATTGTTTCCATAAGATTGTCAGATTCAGACCCGAGATGACAGACGAGTGGAAATTCTACGGGAAGGGTTCCAGATCTCGGATTCCCTTGATTTCGGCTCTTACTATGAACAGATTGTTACAAAAACGAGCAGATGGTTTCTTTATTTATGCTGTAGATATGCAGAAGTCGAGCCCGGCATTGGCGGATCTGCCAGTAGTACGGGAATTTGCAGATATTTTTCCAGATGAAATCCCAGGATTACCTCCGGTGCGAGAGGTAGATTTTAGTATTGATCTTGTACCAGGTACCGTCCCTATTTTGAGAGCTTCGTATAGGATGGCACCCATCGAACTAAAAGAATTGAAAGCACAGTTAGAAGATCTTCTAGCCAAGGGATATATCAGACCTAGTGTATCTCCTTGGGGCGCTCCAGTGCTGTTTGTACGAAAGAAAGATGGTTCGATGCGATTGTGTATAGACTATCGGCAACTGAATAAGGCAACGATCAAGAACAAATATCCTTTGCCTAGAATTGATGATCAATTCGATCAGTTGCAGGGATCTTCTGTCTATTCTAAGATTGATTTGCGTTCTGGGTATCACCAGCTCCGAGTTCGAGATGTAGATATACCGAAGACAGCATTTCGAACCAGGTATGGGCATTACGAATTTATTGTCATGCCTTTTGGTTTAACAAATGCTCCTGCGGTATTTATGGGCTTGATGAATCAAGTGTTTCGGAGATATTTGGATGAATTTGTGATTGTATTCATTGATGATATTTTGGTGTATTCGAAGAACAGAAATGAGCATACAGAGCATCTCAGAATTGTCTTGCAGACGTTGAGAAACGAACAACTGTATGCGAAATTGTCAAAGTGTGAGTTTTGGCTGAATCGAGTTGTATTCTTGGGGCATATCATTTCTGGAGATGGTATATCTGTTGATCCGAGTAAAGTGGAAGCTGTGATCAATTGGCCAAGACCGACTTCGGTACCAGAAATACGCAGTTTCATGGGTCTGGCAGGATACTACCGAAGATTTATTCAAGATTTCTCCAGTATTGCAAAGCCAATCACACAATTGACACAGAAGAATATGCCATTTGTTTGGTCAGAGGAGTGTGAGTCTAGCTTTGTTGAATTGAAGAAAAGGCTGACTAGTGCTCTAGTATTGACGATACCCTCAGGTACAGGTGATTTCGTTGTATATTGTGATGCTTCTCATAGAGGTTTGGGATGTGTTCTTATGCAGCGAGGCCATGTGATCGCATACGCCTCGAGACAATTGAAGCCACACGAGATCCGATACCCTATTCATGATCTGGAATTGGCGGCTATCGTATTTGCATTAAAGATTTGGCGTCATTATCTCTACGGCGAAAAATTTGAGATATTTTTCGATCACAAGAGCCTAAAGTACCTATTTTCTCAATCAGAACTGAATATGAGGCAGCGTAGATGGCTAGATCTTTTGAAAGACTTTGACTGTGAAATCAAATATTATCCAGGGAAGTCAAATGCAGCAGCAGATGCCTTGAGTCGTAAGGTATGTTCTTTGTCCTTATCGACGATAGGTGTTAACAAGTTAGTTGAAAATTGCTGTACATCTGGATTAGAATTTGATACAGATAGTAAGCCACTACGACTTTTTGCGATCCAAGTTGAGCCCAATTTGATTATGAGGATCAAGGAAGCACAAAGAACCGATCAGAAGGTGCAGAGATCGATTCAAATGGTCAGATCAGGGCATGTATCAGAATATCAGGTACGAGATCATGTGTTGTACGTGAATAACCATCTAGTTGTGCCAGATGTTGCAGATTTGAGACAGCAGATTCTGACAGAGGCACATTGTAGTCGGTTTAGCATTCATCCGGGTGGCAGGAAGATGTACAATGACTTGAAGACACAGTTTTGGTAGAAACAAATGAAATCAGACATTGCCGAATTTGTGTCTAAGTGTTTGAACTGCCAACAGGTGAAAGCTGAGAGGAAGAAGCCTGGTGGATTACTTCAGAGTTTAGCCATTCCAGAATGGAAATGGGATCACATTTCCATGGATTTTGTGACGAAGTTAGCACGATCATCCAGAGGCTGCAATGCGATTTGGGTTATTATTGACAGATTGACCAAATCTGCTTGTTTCATTCCATACAGAATGACGTATAGACAGGATCAGATGGCGGAGATTTATATTCGAGAGGTAGTCAGATTACATGGAGTGCCGAAGTCTATCGTATCGGATCGTGATCCACGATTCACTTCACAATTCTGGCACAGTTTACAGCAGGCCTTAGGTACGACATTACACCTGAGTACTGCTTACCATCCTCAGACAGACGGACAGTCAGAACGGACTATCCAGACTCTAGAGGATATGTTGAGAGCCGTCGTGCTAGATTTTGGCATTAGTTGGCAAGATTCTCTACCTCTTTGTGAATTCTCTTACAATAATAGCTATCAGACGAGTATCGAGATGGCACCGTTTGAAGCTTTGTATGGCAAGAAGTGCAGATCTCCGCTATATTGGGATGATATCTCAGAAGTACCAGAACTGGGGCCAGACATGATTCGTGACATGACTGAGAAGGTAAAAGTCATTCAGAAGAGAATGAAGACGGCACAAGATAGGCAAGCCAAATACGCCAATGTCAGACGTAGACCGTTGGTATTCGGGCAAGGAGACAGAGTATTTTTGAAGATTTCTCCATTCAGAGGTGTTGTCAGATTTGGCAAACGTGGGAAGCTGTCTCCTCGATACGTCGGTCCTTATGAGATTTTAGAGAAGATTGGCGACCGAGCCTATCGACTTGCTCTTCCTCCTTCTTTATCCGGGATACATGACGTCTTTCATGTATCGATGTTGCGAAAATATATGCCAGACATTTCTCATGTCATTCAACCTGACGAAGCTGAAATTGATCAGACCTTGAGCTACGTGGAACAACCGATACAGATCCTTGATCGGAAGGAAAAGAAGCTCAGAACGAAGAATATTCCTCTAGTGAAAGTCCAATGGAGTCGTCACGGCGCTGAAGAAGCGACATGGGAGACAGAAGCCAACATGCGACCAAAACACCCCGAATTATTTCAATAATGTAAGCATGGATCTAACTTTGATATTATTACTTTTGAGGCTTTCATTGACAGAATGATATGCGATTTCGAGGGCGAAATCATTTCTTAGAGGGGGAGAAATGTAAGGCTCGAAGATTTAGTATCATAATCAGATGGATTGTGGATAATTAAGATGATTGTAGATGTATTTTATTGGACTAGAAAAGAAAGGAAAATGTATAATAAAGATGTGAAAGATAGTCAAAAGAATAAGTAAGGTCGAAGTTAATGCGCACATATGCATGGGAATTCCAGTAGCCTCGGCGCACATGCGCAAAGAAAGGCGCGCACATGCGCGAGCAGGCCAGTAGCTTTGGCGCATATGCGCGAGAATGGTGGCGCATATGCGCGGAGCTTCCAGTAAGATTGGCGCACATGCGCGGCAGGAAATGGCGCATATGCGCGACACCTCCAGTAGCTGTGGCGCATATGCGCGAGATAAGTGGCGCATATGCGCGAGTGTTATTTTCTGCCAAGTGCCGAGACAGTAGGTCTCGCGCATATGCGCGAGTAGTGACCGCGCATATGCGCGAGACGTGTACTTCAAAGGATTTGCCATGTGTGTGTAGACATGCAAGGTATATATATAAGTTGGCTTTTCTTTACCATTTCATCAGAAGAGACCACCGAGAAAGTTTAGGAGAAGGGGTAAGGTGAATTCATCCTAGAATCAAGATTGTGTCACTTTTATCCATCCAAACTAAAATCTAAGTATAGATTTGGACTCCTTTCACTCAAAGCTACAAGGTGATGTAAGTATTGTTTACTTTCAACATGAATTGAGATATTGTTGTTAGAAGAATTAAGATTTGAACTCTAGGATATGTTCTTGTGAGTATGAAGATAATATATTCGTAACCGGATCGAAGAACGGATGTCATATGCAATTGTTACGATTTTTATAGCATGTTTAGAACTAAATATGCAGATTTTGGGTACTATGACATGTTTAGGATGATGATTATGAGTTGATGAGTTTAGATTGATACTGTGTTGATATGTGTTGAGAATTTGATTAACCGGTATCGAGAATTACGTCGTTATGCCGTCAAATTGTACCGAAATCAAGTATTGACTTGGATAGGTGTTGATTAGATTAAAGATTGATAGATTGTATATCAACATTTCCATTTCAGATTCGTCTTGACGACGGTGACAGCGATTGTGCGACGAAAGGTATAGTACATGTTTTGTTTGGGGAATTACGACTCAAATGAGATCACATTTGAGTTTCCTAACCAAAATCACATACTTGTTTCATTATTTATATCTTGATATGATTACGATTGTTTACACATTTGTTTCTAGAACTTGTATGCAAATCTTGCTATGCTTTGTTTACAGATCATGTTGCATTGCATTAAGATGATCATGCTTGTTTACAGATTTTGTACTCATGCATTAAGATAGGAAAGTCTGAGAGATCATCCAGACTTCTAGATGTTCGGCGATATCACAGCTTAAGGGAAGATCACCGCCCCTATTGTAGATGTGGATACAGATCAGGCCGAAGTCTAGGAATAAGACATACCGTCACCTCGATTGGGAGGGTAGGTGATAGATCGTCTTATTCACCACGGGATCCCTAGAGTTCTAGTCGAGTCGATTCTAGACATGATTAGATTCGCATCGCAGGATTATATATGAATGACATTCATATCAGCATGTTTAATGTTTTAAATTGTTTTAATGCATGTATACATGTTTATACTGGGATTTGTTCTCACCGGTTTTCCGGCTGTTGTTATGTCTGTATGTGTGCATAACAACAGGTGGGGCAGGATCTGGGTCGAGACTGAGATGATCGTGTTAGCGTGGAGATCACGGGCGTAGCAGATGAAACAGTAGCTGTCTTTTATTATGTACTGTATTTTAATACTGGTTAGTTGAGGACATACAGAATAAGACATGTAGCTTTTGTTGTATGTTGTAAAATAAATAAAGAACTTATGCTTGTTTAGTTACATTTGATTTAATGTAAAAAGCGAAAAATTGACCCACAGTTTTAGAATAACGATCCATTTAATCTCAAGAAAAAGAATTAGAGCCCGGGTCCCCACATTCTCTAAGATGGCACATTTTATAGTTTGTCATGAAACCGATGATGCTTCAAACATTACGGATTTGTTCTTTAGAGAAGTCGCTAAGTTGCATGGCATGCCTAGGACTATTGTTTCTCGTCGCAATGTTAAATTTTTGAGTTACTTTTGGAATAATTTATGGGCTAAACTTGGCACAAAATTGTTGTTTTCTATTACTTGTCATCCCCAAACGGATGGACAAACTGAAGTTGTCAATATAACATTGGGAACACTTTTGCGTGCTATTCTTAAAAAGAACTTGGATTGACATTTCTATGGACTTTATTTTGGGGTTGTTGTGGATAGATTCTCAAACATGGTACATTTTATAGCTTGTCATAAAACCGATGATGCTTCAAACATTGCGGATTTGTTTTTTAGAGAAGTCGCTAGGTTGCATGGCATGCCTAGGACTATTGTTTCTCGTCGCAATGTTAAATTTTTGAGTTACTTTTTGAATAATTTATGGGCTAAACTTTGCACAAAATTGTTGTTTTCTACTACTTGTCATCCTCAAACGGATGGACAAACTGAAGTTGTCAATAGAACTTTGGGAACACTTTTGCGTGCTATTCTTAAAAAGAACTTGGATTGACATTTCTATGGACTTTATTTTGGGGTTGCCTAGGACTAAGAAGGGGATGTATTCTATTTTTGTTGTTGTGGATTGATTCTCTAAGATGGCACATTTTATAGCTTGTCATAAAACCGATGATGCTTCAAACATTGCGGATTTGTTCTTTAGAGAAGTTGCTAGGTTGCTTGGCATGCCTAGGACTATTGTTTCTGGTCGCGATGTTAAATTCTTGAGTTACTTTTGGAAGACTTTATGGGATGAACTTGGCACAAAATTGTTGTTTTCTACTACTTGTCATCCTCAAACGGATGGACAAAATGAAGTTGTCAATATAACTTTGGGAACATTTTTTAGCTTGTCAAAAAACCGATGATGCTTCAAACATTGCGGATTTGTTCTTTAGAGAAATCGCTAGGTTGCTTGGCATGCCTAGGACTATTGTTTCTGGTCGCGATGTTAAATTCTTGAGTTACTTTTGGAAGACTTTATGGGCTGAACTTGGCACAAAATTGTTGTTTTCTACTACTTGTCATCCTCAAACGGATGGACAAACTGAAGTTGTCAATATAACTTTGGGAACACTTTTGCGTCCTATTCTTAAAATGAACTTGGATTGACATTTCTATGGACTTTATTTTGGGGTTGTTGTGGATAGATTCTCTAAGATGGCACATTTTATAGCTTGTCATAAAACCGATGATGCTTCAAACATTGCGGATTTATTCTTTAGAGAAGTCGCTAGGTTGCATGGCATGCCTAGGAATATTGTTTCTCGTCGCAATGTTAGATTTTTGAGTTACTTTTGGAATAATTTATGGGCTAAACTTGGCACAAAATTGTTGTTTTCTACTACTTGTCATCCTCAAACGGATGGACAAACTGAAGTTGTCAATAGAACTTTGGGAACACTTTTGCGTGCTATTCTTAAAAAGAACTTGGATTGACATTTCTCTGGACTTTATTTTGGAGTTGCCTAGGCCTAAGAAGAGGAGATATTCTATTTTTGTAGTTGTGGATAGATTCTCTAAGATGGCACATTTTATAGCTTGTCATGAAACCGATGATGCTTCAAACATTACGGATTTGTTCTTTAGAGAAGTCACTAGGTTGCATGGCATGCCTAGGACTATTGTTTCTCGTCGCAATGTTAAATTTTTGAGTTACTTTTGGAAGACTTTATGGGCTGAACTTGGCACAAAATTGTTGTTTTCTACTACTTGTCATCCTCAAACGAATGGACAAACTAAAGTTGTCAATATAACTTTGGGAACACTTTTGCGTGCTATTCTTAAAAAGAACTTGGATTGACATTTCTATAGACTTTATTTTGGGGTTGTTGTGGATAGATTCTCTAAGATGGCACATTTTATAGCTTGTTATAAAACCGATGATGCTTCAAACATTGCGGATTTGTTCTTTAGAGAAGTCGCTAGGTAGCTTGGCATGCCTAGGACTATTGTTTCTGGTCGCGATGTTAGATTCTTGAGTTACTTTTGCAAGACTTTATGGGCTGAACTTGGCACAAAATTGTTGTTTTCTACTACTTGTCATCCTCAAACGGATGGACAAACTGAAGTTGTCAATATAACTTTGGGAACATTTTTTAGCTTGTCATAAAACCGATGATGCTTCAAACATTGCGGATTTGTTCTTTAGAGAAGTCGCTAGGTTGTTTGGCATGCCTATGACTATTTTTTCTGGTCGCGATGTTATATCCTTGAGTTACTTTTGGAAGACTTTATGGGCTGAACTTGGCACAAAATTGTTGTTTTCTACTACTTGTCATCCTCAAACGGATGGACAAACTGAAGTTGTCAATAGAACTTTGGGAACACTTTTGCGTGCTATTCTTAAAAAGAACTTGGATTGACATTTCTATGGACTTTATTTTGGGGTTGCCTAGGACTAAGAAGGGGATGTATTCTATTTTTGTTGTTGTGGATTGATTCTCTAAGATGGCACATTTTATAGCTTGTCATAAAACCGATGATGCTTCAAACATTGCGGATTTGTTCTTTAGAGAAGTCGCTAGGTTGCTTGGCATGCCTAGAACTATTGTTTCTGGTCGCGATGTTAAATTCTTGAGTTACTTTTGGAAGACTTTATGGGCTGAACTTGGCACAAAATTGTTGTTTTCTACTACTTGTCATCCTCAAACGGATGGACAAACTGAAGTTGTCAATATAACTTTGGGAACATTTTTTAGCTTGTCAAAAAACCGATGATGCTTCAAACATTGCGGATTTGTTCTTTAGAGAAATCGCTAGGTTGCTTGGCATGCCTAGGACTATTGTTTCTGGTCGCGATGTTAAATTCTTGAGTTACTTTTGGAAGACTTTATGGGCTGAACTTGGCACAAAATTGTTGTTTTCTACTACTTGTCATCCTCAAACAGATGGACAAACTGAAGTTGTCAATATAACTTTGGGAACACTTTTGCGTGCTATTCTTAAAATGAACTTGGATTGACATTTCTATGGACTTTATTTTGGGGTTGTTGTGGATAGATTCTCTAAGATGGCACATTTTATAGCTTGTCATAAAACCGATGATGCTTCAAACATTGCGGATTTGTTCTTTAGAGAAGTCGCTAGGTTGCATGGCATGCCTAGGACTATTGTTTCTCGTCGCAATGTTAGATTTTTGAGTTACTTTTGGAATAATTTATGGGCTAAACTTGGCACAAAATTGTTGTTTTCTACTACTTGTCATCCTCAAACGGATGGACAAACTGAAGTTGTCAATAGAACTTTGGGAACACTTTTGCGTGCTATTCTTAAAAAGAACTTGGATTGACATTTCTCTGGACTTTATTTTGGAGTTGCCTAGGCCTAAGAAGAGGAGGGATTCTATTTTTGTAGTTGTGGATAGATTATCTAAGATGGCACATTTTATAGCTTGTCATGAAACCGATGATGCTTCAAACATTACGGATTTGTTCTTTAGAGAAGTCACTAGGTTGCATGGCATGCCTAGGACTATTGTTTCTCGTCGCAATGTTAAATTTTTGAGTTACTTTTGGAAGACTTTATGGGCTGAACTTGGCACAAAATTGTTGTTTTCTACTACTTGTCATCTTCAAACGGATGGACAAACTAAAGTTGTCAATATAACTTTGGGAACACTTTTGCGTGCTATTCTTAAAAAGAACTTGGATTGACATTTCTATGGACTTTATTTTGGGGTTGTTGTGGATAGATTCTCTAAGATGGCACATTTTATAGCTTGTTATAAAACTGATGATGCTTCAAAATTGCGGATTTGTTCTTTAGAGAAGTCGCTAGGTTGCTTGGCATGCCTTGGACTATTGTTTCTGGTCGCGATGTTAGATTCTTGAGTTACTTTTGGAAGACTTTATGGGCTGAACTTGGCACAAAATTGTTGTTTTCTACTACTTGTCATCCTCAAACGGATGGACAAACTGAAGTTGTCAATATAACTTTGGGAACATTTTTTAGCTTGTCATGAAACCGATGATGCTTCAAACATTGCGGATTTGTTCTTTAGAGAAGTCGCTTGGTTGCTTGGCATGTCTAGGACTATTGTTTCTGGTCGCGATGTTAAATTCTTGAGTTACTTTTGGAAGACTTTTGTAATAGCCGAGCCCGGTGTACGGTACGGTTTAAGCTTTACTTGTTATTTGGGTTATGATTTAGATGTTTAGAGTTGTGTTTTGGGCTATAGTATTGTTGGTTAATGTTATCTTGAGGTATTAGATGTTGTTGGTTGTTTGTTTCAGTGTTTCGGTTCGATTTTATTTGGTTGTGTACTGTTCATTGCCGAAGCAAGAGTGCACCCGCGCTCTTAGAGGAGTGCCCCCGCGGTGTACTGTTCATCATTTTGGTTTTGATAGGCCGTGGCATCACCGCACCCGCGGCAGTGTAAGCACCGCACCCGCGGTAATTGTAGCACCGCACCCGCGGTGATCGTGCATGGGATTTTTGTTGGTATGCCGTGAGCTTAGCGCACCCGCGGTGCTTGTGTGACCGCACCCGCGGTGTAAGTATGGGCGAGATATTTAGTTGCTTTTGGGAGTGGTTGGCCATACTTTATCTTATCCTTTCCTCTTCATTTCGAGATTCTCTCATTTCTTAAGGGTTTTCATCCATTTCATTCACTTCCTACCTTTGATTCTTGGGTTTGTTTGGATTTCCGACTTGAGATCGACGTTCTCCGTGGTATAAGGAAGCTTAGGTAAGTTTTTGGTGCGATTCTATTAAGGTTTTGAGTTAAGGGTTGACTTGGGCTTGATGTTTGAGTTGGTAATGGATTATTTGACTTGTATTTGTGGATATAGAGTTGATTTTGGTGTTGTTTATGGATTATTGTTGTAGGTGGTGTACCAAGAGCTAAGTTTGAGGTGTTCTATTGGTTTGTAAGTGGAATTTCATCCTTTTTGCTCACATGATATTATATGTATTGTGTTTTAAAGGTTTCAAAGTGATATTCCCTTCCATTGATCCATTGTTATGTATTGATTTCATTGATTATCTATTGGAGGTATTGTATATCTCACTATTGTTAAAAGGGAATACAAGAGAAAATATGAGATTGCGAAACGACGGCCTTAAATGCTATTCAGAGTTCAAATATTTTATTGGATTGATTTATCATAGTCAGAGCATTGCATGCAATTAGATGATCATCGATCATAGGCTTTTATCCCTCAGAGTTATCGGTTTATATCGATAGGGATATTAGCACCAGAGCAGAGATACTATTGATATCAATCCAACCAGAGAAAAGAGAATACCATCTTATTGCTATCTTATTGATATGCTATTGCTACAATTATTGCTACAGTATTCATGTTTCAGAGTTGATGGTATTTCTTATTTCAAAGTCATGTTTTAAAGAGTATACTATGTATCATTGCGATGTTAGAGTTCCACTTGCTGAGATTCATTCTCATTTCAGTTTATTCATGTGATGCAGATAAGAGCGACGGACCGGGACATTGACTGTGGATGGGGGTCATATGCATACGAAGATTGGAAGGATGATTATTTTGTGTTATTTTGTAAACACTTTATGAAATGTATTTTGAAATTCCTTCCATTTGAAAGAAAATTTTAAATTCCGCTGTATTTTAATTGTAACGGGTCAGGGTGTCACAACTTTATGGCATGCCTAGGACTATTGTTTCTCGTCGCAATGTTAGATTTTTGAGTTACATTTGGAATAATTTATGGGCTAAACTTGGCACAAAATTGTTGTTTTTTACTACTTGTCATCCTCAAACGGATGGACAAACTGAAGTTGTCAATAGAACTTTGGGAACACTTTTGCGTGCTATTCTTAAAAATAACTTGGATTGACATTTCTCTGGACTTTATTTTGGAGTTGCCTAGGCCTAAGAAGAGGAGGGATTCTATTTTTGTAGTTGTGGATAGATTCTCTAAGATGGCACATTTTATAGCTTGTCATGAAACCGATGATGCTTCAAACATTACGGATTTGTTCTTTAGAGAAGCCGCTAGGTTGCATGGCATGCCTAGGACTATTGTTTCTCGTCGCAATGTTAAATTTTTGAGTTACTTTTGGAAGACTTTATGGGCTGAACTTGGCACAAAATTGTTGTTTTCTACTACTTGTCATCCTCAAACGGATGGACAAACTGAAGTTGTCAATATAACTTTGGGAACACTTTTGCGTGCTATTCTTAAAAAGAACTTGGATGGACATTTCTATGGACTTTATTTTGGGGTTGTTGTGGATAAATTCTCTAAGATGGCACATTTTATAGCTTGTCATAAAACCGATGATGCTTCAAACATTGCGGATTTGTTCTTTAGAGAAGTCGCTAGGTTGCATGGCATGCCTAGGACTATTGTTTCTCGTCGCAATGTTAAATTTTTGAGTTACTTTTGGAATAATTTATGGGCTAAACTTGGCACAAAATTGTTGTTTTCTACTACTTGTCATCCTCAAACGGATGGACAAACTGAAGTTGTCAATAGAACTTTGGGACCATTTTCCGTGCTATTCTTAAAAAGAACTTGGATTGACATTTCTATGGACTTTATTTTGGGGTTGCCTAGGACTAAGAAGGGGATGTATTCTATTTTTGTTGTTGTGGATAGATTCTCTAAGATGGCACATTTTATATCTTTTCATAAAACCGATGATGCTTCAAACATTGCGGATTTGTTCTTTAGAGAAGTCGCTAGGTTGCTTGGCATGCCTAGGACTATTGTTTCTGGTCGCGATGTTAAATTCTTGAGTTACTTTTGGAAGACTTTATGGGCTGAACTTGGCACAAAATTGTTGTTTTCTACTACTTGTCATCCTCAAACGGATGGACAAACTGAAGTTGTCAATATACCTTTGGGAACATTTTTTAGCTTGTCATAAAACAGATGATGCTTCAAACATTGCGGATTTGTTCTTTAGAGAAGTCGCTAGGTTGCTTGGCATGCCTAGGACTATTGTTTCTGGTCGCGATGTTAAATTTTTGAGTTACTTTTGGAAGACTTTATGGGCTGAACTTGGCACAAAATTGTTGTTTGTTACTACTTGTCATCTTCAAACGGATGGACAAACTAAAGTTGTCAATATAACTTTGGGAACACTTTTGCGTGCTATTCTTAAAAAGAACTTGGATTGACATTTCTATGGACTTTATTTTGGGGTTGTTGTGGATAGATTCTCTAAGATGGCACATTTTATAGCTTGTCATAAAACCGATGATTCTTCAAACATTGCGGATTTGTTCTTTAGAGAAGTCGCTAGGTTGCATGGCATGCCTAGGACTATTGTTTCTCGTCGCATTGTTAGATTTTTGAGTTACTTTTGGAATAATTTATGGGCTAAACTTGGCACAAAATTGTTGTTTTCTACTACTTGTCATCCTCAAACGGATGGACAAACTGAAGTTGTCAATAGTACTTTGGGAACACTTTTGCGTGCTATTCTTAAAAAGAACTTGGATTGACATTTCTCTGGACTTTATTTTGGAGTTGCCTAGGCCTAAGAAGAGGAGGGATTCTATTTTTGTAGTTGTGGATAGATTCTCTAAGATGGCACATTTTATAGCTTGTCATGAAACCGATGATGCTTCAAACATTACGGATTTGTTCTTTAGAGAAGTCGCTAGGTTGCATGGCATGCCTAGGACTATTGTTTCTCGTCGCAATGTTAAATTTTTGAGTTACTTTTGGAAGACTTTATGGGCTGAACTTGGCACAAAATTGTTGTTTTCTACTACTTGTCATCTTCAAACGGATGGACAAACTGAAGTTGTCAATATAACTTTGGGAACACTTTTGCGTGCTATTCTTAAAAAGAACTTGGATGGACATTTCTATGGACTTTATTTTGGGGTTGTTGTGGATAAATTCTCTAAGATGGCACATTTTATAGCTTGTCATAAAACCGATGATGCTTCAAACATTGCGGATTTGTTCTTTAGAGAAGTCGCTAGGTTGCATGGCATGCCTAGGACTATTGTTTCTCGTCGCAATGTTAAATTTTTGAGTTACTTTTGGAATAATTTATGGGCTAAACTTGGCACAAAATTGTTGTTTTCTACTACTTGTCATCCTCAAACGGATGGACAAACTGAAGTTGTCAATAGAACTTTGGGACCATTTTCCGTGCTATTCTTAAAAAGAACTTGGATTGACATTTCTATGGACTTTATTTTGGGGTTGCCTAGGACTAAGAAGGGGATGTATTCTATTTTTGTTGTTGTGGATAGATTCTCTAAGATGGCACATTTTATATCTTTTCATAAAACCGATAATGCTTCAAACATTGCGGATTTGTTCTTTAGAGAAGTCGCTAGGTTGCTTGGCATGCCTAGGACTATTGTTTCTGGTCGCGATGTTAAATTCTCTAGTTACTTTTGGAAGACTTTATGGGCTGAACTTGGCACAAAATTGTTGTTTTCTACTACTTGTCATCCTCAAACGGATGGACAAACTGAAGTTGTCAATATACCTTTGGGAACATTTTTTAGCTTGTCATAAAACAGATGATGCTTCAAACATTGCGGATTTGTTCTTTAGAGAAGTCGCTAGGTTGCTTGGCATGCCTAGGACTATTGTTTCTGGTCGCGATGTTAAATTCTTGAGTTACTTTTGGAAGACTTTATGGGCTAAACCTGGCACAAAATTGTTGTTTTCTACTACTTGTCATCCTCAAACGGATGGACAAACTGAAGTTGTCAATAGAACTTTGAGAACACTTTTGCTTGCTATTCTTAAAAAGAACTTGGATTGACATTTCTATGGACTTTATTTTGGGGTTGTTGTGGATAGATTCTCTAAGATGGCACATTTTATAGCTTGTCATAAAACCGATGATTCTTCAAACATTGCGGATTTGTTCTTTAGAGAAGTCGCTAGGTTGCATGGCATGCCTAGGACTATTGTTTCTCGTCGCATTGTTAGATTTTTGAGTTACTTTTGGAATAATTTATGGGCTAAACTTGGCACAAAATTGTTGTTTTCTACTACTTGTCATCCTCAAACAGATGGACAAACTGAAGTTGTCAATAGTACTTTGGGAACACTTTTGCGTGCTATTCTTAAAAAGAACTTGGATTGACATTTCTCTGGACTTTATTTTGGAGTTGCCTAGGCCTAAGAAGGGGAGGGATTCTATTTTTGTAGTTGTGGATAGATTCTCTAAGATGGCACATTTTATAGCTTATCATGAAACCGATGATGCTTCAAACATTACGGATTTGTTCTTTAGAGAAGTCGCTAGGTTGCATGGCATGCCTAGGACTATTGTTTCTCGTCGCAATGTTAAATTTTTGAGTTACTTTTGGAATAATTTATGGGCTAAATTTGGCAAAAAATTGTTGTTTTCTACTACTTGTCATCTTCAAACGGATGGACAAACTGAAGTTGTCAATATAACTTTGGGAACACTTTTGCGTGCTATTCTTAAAAAGAACTTGGATGGACATTTCTATGGACTTTATTTTGGAGTTGTTGTGGATAAATTCTCTAAGATGGCACATTTTATAGCTTGTCATAAAACCGATGATGCATCAAACATTGCGGATTTGTTCTTTAGAGAAGTCGCTAGGTTGCATGGCATGCCTAGGACTATTGTTTCTCGTCGCAATGTTAAATTTTTGAGTTACTTTTGGAATAATTTATGGGCTAAACTTGGCACAAAATTGTTGTTTTCTACTACTTGTCATCCTCAAACGGATGGACAAACTGAAGTTGTCAATAGAACTTTGGGACCATTTTCCGTGCTATTCTTAAAAAGAACTTGGATTGACATTTCTATGGACTTTATTTTGGGGTTGCCTAGGACTAAGAAGGGGATGTATTCTATTTTTGTTGTTGTGGATAGATTCTCTAAGATGGCACATTTTATATCTTTTCATAAAACCGATGATGCTTCAAACATTGCGGATTTGTTCTTTAGAGAAGTCGCTAGGTTGCTTGGCATGCCTAGGACTATTGTTTCTGGTCGCGATGTTAAATTCTCTAGTTACTTTTGGAAGACTTTATGGGCTGAACTTGGCACAAAATTGTTGTTTTCTACTACTTGTCATCCTCAAACGGATGGACAAACTGAAGTTGTCAATATACCTTTGGGAACATTTTTTAGCTTGTCATAAAACAGATGATGCTTCAAACATTGCGGATTTGTTCTTTAGAGAAGTCGCTAGGTTGCTTGGCATGCCTAGGACTATTGTTTCTGGTCGCGATGTTAAATTCTTGAGTTACTTTTGGAAGACTTCATGGGCTAAACCTGGCACAAAATTGTTGTTTTCTACTACTTGTCATCCTCAAACGGATGGACAAACTGAAGTTGTCAATAGAACTTTGAGAACACTTTTGCTTGCTATTCTTAAAAAGAACTTGGATTGACATTTCTATGGACTTTATTTTGGGGTTGTTGTGGATAGATTCTCTAAGATGGCACATTTTATAGCTTGTCATAAAACCGATGATTCTTCAAACATTGCGGATTTGTTCTTTAGAGAAGTCGCTAGGTTGCATGGCATGCCTAGGACTATTGTTTCACGTCGCATTGTTAGATTTTTGAGTTACTTTTGGAATAATTTATGGGCTAAACTTGGCACAAAATTGTTGTTTTCTACTACTTGTCATCCTCAAACGGATGGACAAACTGAAGTTGTCAATAGTACTTTGGGAACACTTTTGCGTGCTATTCTTAAAAAGAACTTGGATTGACATTTCTCTGGACTTTATTTTGGAGTTGCCTAGGCCTAAGAAGGGGAGGGATTCTATTTTTGTAGTTGTGGATAGATTCTCTAAGATGGCACATTTTATAGCTTATCATGAAACCGATGATGCTTCAAACATTACGGATTTGTTCTTTAGAGAAGTCGCTAGGTTGCATGGCATGCCTAGGACTATTGTTTCTCGTCGCAATGTTAAATTCTTGAGTTACTTTTGGAAGACTTTATGGGCTGAACTTGGCACAAAATTGTTGTTTTCTACTACTTGTCATCCTCAAACGGATGGACAAACTGAAGTTGTCAATATAACTTTGGGAACACTTTTGCGTGCTATTCTTAAAAAGAACTTGGATTGACATTTCTATGGACTTTATTTTGGGGTTGTTGTGGATAGATTCTCTAATATGGCACATTTTATAGCTTGTCATAAAACCGATGATGCTTCAAACATTGTGGATTTGTTCTTTAGAGAAGTCGCTAGGTTGCATGGCATACCTAGGACTATTGTTTCTCGTCGCAATGTTAGATTTTTGAGTTACTTTTGGAATAATTTATGGGCTAAACTTGGCACAAAATTGTTGTTTTCTACTACTTGTCATCCTCAAACGGATGGACAAACTGAAGTTGTCAATAGAACTTTGGGAACACTTTTGCGTGCTATTCTTAAAAAGAACTTGGATTGACATTTCTATGGAATTTATTTTGGGGTTGCATAGGACTAAGAAGGGGATGTATTCTATTTTTGTTGTTGTGGATAGATTCTCTAAGATGGCACATTATATAGCTTGTCATAAAACCGATTATGCTTCAAACATTGCGTATTTTTTCTTTAGAGAAGTCGCTAGGTTGCTTGGAATGCCTAGGACTATTGTTTCTGGTCGCGATGTTAAATTCTTGAGTTACTTTTTGAAGACTTTAAGGGCTGAACTTGGCACAAAATTGTTGTTTTCTACTACTTGTCATCCTCAAACGGATGGACAAACTGAAGTTGTCAATAGAACTTTGGGAACAATTTTGCGTGCTATTCTTAAAAAGAACTTGGATAGACATTTCTCTGGACTTTATTTGGAGTTGCCTAGGCCTAAGAAGAGGAGGGATTCTATTTTTGTAGTTGTGGATAGATTCTCTAAGATGGCACATTTTATAGCTTGTCATGAAACCGATGATGCTTCAAACATTACGGATTTGTTCTTTAGAGAAGTCGCTAGGTTGCATGGTATGCCTAGGACTATTGTTTCTCGTTGCAATGTTAAATTTTTGAGTTACTTTTGGAATAATTTATGGGCTAAACTTGGCACAAAATTGTTGTTTTCTACTATTTGTCATCCTCAAACGGATGGACAAACTGAAGTTTTCAATAGAACTTTGGGAACACTTTTGCGTGCTATTCTTAAAAAGAACTTGGATTGACATTTCTCTGGACTTTATTTTGGAGTTGCCTAGGCCTAAGAAGAGGAGGGATTCTATATTTGTAGTTGTGGATAGATTCTCTAAGATGGCACATTTTATAGCTTGTCATGAAACCGATGATGCTTCAAACATTACGGATTTGTTCTTTAGAGAAGTCGCTAGGTTGCATGGCATGCCTAGGACTATTGTTTCTCGTCGCAATGTTAAATTTTTGAGTTACTTTTGGAATAATTTATGGGCTAAACTTGGCACAAAATTGTTGTTTTCTATTACTTGTCATCCTCAAACGGATGGACAAACTGAAGTTGTCAATATAACTTTGGGAACACTTTTCCGTGCTATTCTTAAAAAGAACTTGGATTGACATTTCTATGGACTTTATTTTGGGGTTGTTGTGGATAGATTCTCTAAGATGGCACATTTTATAGCTTGTCATAAAATCGATGATGCTTCAAACATTGCGGATTTGTTCTTCAGAGAAGTCGCTAGGTTGCATGGCATGCCTAGGACTATTGTTTCTCGTCGCAATGTTAAATTTTTGAGAAACTTTTGGAATAATTTATGGGCTAAACTTGGCACAAAATTGTTTTTTTCTACTACTTGTCATCCTCAAACGGATGGACGGACTGAAGTTGTCAATAGAACTTTGGGAACACTTTTCCGTGCTATTCTTAAAAAGAACTTGGATTGACATTTCTATGGACTTTATTTTGGGATTGCCTAGGACTAAGAAGGGGATGTATTCTATTTTTGTTGTTGTGGATAGATTCTCTAAGATGGCACATTTTATAGCTTGTCATAAAACCGATGATGCTTCAAACATTGCGGATTTGTTGTTTAGAGAAGTCGCTAGGTTGCTTGGCATGCCTAGGACTATTGTTTCTGGTCGCGATGTGTGGGGACCCGGGCTCTAACTCTATTCTTTTGGGATTTAATTGGATCTTTGTTCGAAAATGTGGGTCAAAATTTTGCTTTTAATTTTAATTCAAATGTACTAACTAAAGCATAACATATCTCGATAGAAATTAAACAACGTAATGTACATACAAGTCTGTTCGTACAACATACACTAGTGTTCACATGACAACTACAAACATAAGTAGTAAAAGTGCCATAAGAAACCACTAGTAATCTGCAATGCCCGAGATCTCCACGCTATCATCATCTCTCATCTAGCTCGTGACCCCGATCCTGCCCCACCTGTTGCCATGCACACATACAGACACGACAACAGCCGGATAACTCCGGTGAGAACATATCCCAGTATAAAACATGGATGCATGCAATGTCATAATCATGTACAAAAGCATAGCATATGTCAAGTAACATGAATATAAATCTAAACATGTAGTAGAATACAAATCTGTATTCAACATTCAAATCTTGACTCAACTCTCTTGACTCGACTCTTTTCTAATCTAGGGATCCCGGTGTGAATAAGACGGTCTGTTACCTACCCAACCACTCGGGGCAACGGTACGTCTTATTCCTAGACTTCGGTCAACTCTGTATCGAGGGTCTACACATATAGCAAATCTGCTCCTATGCGTCGATACACCAAAACGTCTAGTTTTGGCAAGTCTGCCAATCTCTCCTATCTCAGGACTCGAATATAAATCAATAAACAAGGCATTACATAATCAAATGTAATAACAATCTAGTATGTGATTTAGGGAAACTCGTATCAAATCTGAATCGAGTTGTGCAATCCCGTGACCACATGAATTATACCTTTCTGGTCGCACTGTCTGTCGAGATCTCGAATAAAATGTCAAACCTGTCACCTCCAATCTGAAATGGCAATGTGTAGACACACAATATCAATTCTCAACTCAATTCAGCTCATATACAATTCAATAATCAATCTCGATACAATTTTGACGGCGTAACTGTGAGAACCCGGAAATTTCGACCAAAGCAAATCAAGTAAGTAATACGAACTTGAAGTTTAACTCAAACTAAGCTCGGAAATTTTCATTCCAAATAGATAACTTGAATGTTAACTAGGATTTTCATTAAATTTAACTCGAGGAAGCAACTTCAAAGCTCGAGGATTAATTTAACTCGAGGAAGCAACTTCAAAGCTCGAGGATTAGCTCAACCGGAGTCCAAGCTACAAGTAATGGCAATCATCGAAGAGTTTTCACGGGAAGAGTAAAACCTCAGCTCGAGGATGCAATCTTCCAGCTCGAAGAAGCTCAACCAAGCTTGTCCTAACAAGACCACAAATGGAGCTAAAAGATAAGCTAAAGTTTTGGACAAGATAATGGTGCAAGAAATAACCTTTGAAGAAATCCATGGAAAAGCTAAGGGATGAGCTAAGAGATCAAGACACAATAATGATGCAAGAGATGGCTTTTGGTGCTTGATATGGAGCTTGAGAATTTACTAGTCTTTGACCACCTTAATGATCACAATTAATCCATTTCTTGGAGACCAAGTGGTCGACCAAATGGTATGCCAAGGGGCAAAGTGTGGCCTATAAATACTACCCCAAAATTGATGGAAAGGTGCTTCAAAAACCAAGCAAGGTTTCGGCTTTCCCCTTCCCCCTTACTCTCTCAAATTTCGGTCAAGCAAGCAAGGAGAAAAGGAAGGGATTTCGTGCAGTGCAGTTATTAAAAAGAATCACGTCGAAGTTCTGCCAAAGCGAAGACAGTAATTGTAGGAGTTACGCCGAAGTGCTGCCAAAAGTCCGAGAAGCAAGTTCGCGCCAAAGTTGGTGATTTCGAATCAACCTTCAACTACGGTAAGTGGGCTTTTGACTAAGTATTTTGTTGTATTTTTAAATCTTGCATATGAATGACACGACTTATTATTATGTGTGTCCAAATTTTCGAAAAACCTTATGTGTTATTTTTGAATATTCGATCGATTATGTGTTTCCTTTTATTATTCGAATTCTTTGATTCCGCTGTGTCTATCTGCAATTCTGTTAAGTTCTGTTCAACTTTGAAAATCTGAAACTCCGATAAATTCCGTCTGGAAAAGTCTGAATTCTGTTTGCACTGTTACGAGTCAATTTGAAATGGAACGAGAATTGTAGTTCTGTTCGGCCCCCATTGGTGGGTATAAAACCATGTTCTGTTCGGCCCCCATTGGTGGGTATAAAACCATGTTCTGGCCTCACCCCTTAGAGGACTAACATATTGGGGACAATTTGACCATGGAAATGAGATGAGTAACAGTGTTTTGTTTGTTCTGATATGTTCTGTTCCGAATTGAAAGGATATGTATTGCTTCTGTTTTGCTCTTAATCATTTGATAAGTTCTGTCTCTTATTCGATTCGTTTCCGTTTTGCCAAGTTAAGGACATTAGTTTTAAAAGTATGTTAAAGAAATGTTTTAAATAATTAAGTTCGATATGTATCTTTGGAATCGATCGACCCCCACTTGCTGAGTGTTTTCCCAAAACACTCACCCCTTACAAATTTCAGATAAAACTGAGGAACGAGTTAATGAGGAGGAGCAAGAGACATTCTGGGGATGGTGATCGACTGCTGAAATCAACAATTCAAAGAACGTCTATCTTTCCTTTTGTTTCATTTCGAAAATTCTGATGTATTTTATTCCTTTGTCATTGTAAGACAATATTCCATTTATGAAAAAGACTGGTTTGATTGATACGAGGCTTTATTGTTTTCAATTTAATTGTGAACAATGCCGGATGTCACCGACGCTTCGGACTCGGGGCGTGACATTTAAGTGGTATCAGAGCTACCAGGTTCATAATCCCGCTGGGATTTTGACAGACAAAATTTGACAAAGTCAAATTTTGGCAAAAGCCTAGTGCATCCCAATCCCTTCATCTGTTCCCTAAAATTTTCGAACAATTTCCAAAAATCTATCCCTTCAATTGTTCCGAAAATATTCAGCGTCCAAATTTCCACGAAAACTTTAGTATTTGTGCCTTTCTATCTTTGATGAGAATCTGATATTTTACCTCCATTTATTCTAGGAAATGGATGCTCCCCGTACTCGTGCCCAGGCTGCCCTACGCTTGCGTAAGCTCACCATAGACAATCAAAAAAGGGAAATTGCAACGTTGAAGGTGCAACTCGCCAAGGAGAAATTGGAAAAGCAAGAGCTTACTGAGAACAGGATTATGCTGGAGTCGGACGTGCAGCGACTCACATATCACTTGGACGTGGCGGAGAGCCAAATGATGCAGACACCGACTAATGCAACTCGTTTTGCGCGCTTGGTGGCACTCAACATGGATCTACTCGAGAGGATAGAGATAGAGAAGGATCACGCTGCTCAGGCTCGTCAGCGTCAGGACCAGTTTATTGCAAAGCAAGAGCGCTACATCTCAAGGATCCACGCCACTATGGACGGACTGCAGGATCAGAACAACTATTTACATCTTGTGATAGAAAACATGGCAGAGGAGGAAGTGGCACCTATGGAAGTAATTGTGGACGACAGCGACAGCGACAGCGGAGAGTTATTCTACTAGATTAGCATTATATTAAAGTATCTGAATAAATTGTAACCGAGAAAAATATTATGTGTACCAACTTATTTTGAAACTTGCTATCAACTTATATTATTGCATGATTAAGAAAATTTGATAAGTATCTTATCTATAAAATGTTTTTTTTATCTTTATAGGAACAACATGGACCTCCAAAACGTTATAAATGAACTTCAGAGTCAACTTCGAGAAAAGGAGTCAGAAATTAAGTCACTAAAAGAAAAAAATGATAAGCTCGAGAAAGATAACTACCAATTGGATGGAAATAATATATGTATAGGGGAAGACCTTCGGGAAGCCAGAGTTGAGGAAAAGAAATTACGCGATGATGTCAGACGATACGCTGCTTATCATCTAGAGTCGGAACGACAGCATGAGATCACCAAACAAGAACTGAAGAAGGCGCAAGATAGGATTCTTACGCTCCAAATCCGAAGTGATGGCCTTCTCAGTATTCAACATCGTCTTGAGGAAAAGATTGGAGAACAAGAAATCGATGAGAAAGTAAGCCAATCAACAATCCAAGAACTGCAAGACCAAGTGAACAACCTTGATCACCACAACACGCAACTGCAGAATTACATCGAGCATCTACAAAATGAGATGGTCAACATGGAAGAACTTATGGAGCAAATGGAAGAAAACCCAATGGAAGAAGAAGAAATTAACGAGGCAGTAGGAGACGGTGAAATAGTAGATGAATAGGGAGAAAAGAACTTTAGAATAAATTTTGATTGTATCGAGGAATATTTGATTTAGTTGATTGTATGCAAATCCTTTTCAATATTAATGAAATTATTTCTTTGATTAAATTGTGTGGCAAACAAATTAATAAAGAAAATACGTGTTTATAGGAGATGGCAGGCAGACCACCCCGAAACAACCGTAACGCTCGAGACGCCAACCAAAACGATAATCCACCACCACCGCCACCACCCCGAGTGAACCTTAGTCAAGAGGATATGATGGCAATAGCAACTATCGTCGCTGCAACATTACAAGGATTTGTGAATCCACTGGCCAATGCCATCCAACCACCTCAAGAACCTCAACCTCGTGGAATCAAGTATCACTACGAATCTTTGAGGAGGAATCGAGTCCCAACTTTTGATGGGAACCCAGACCCTGAAGTCAGTCACAACTGGCTCAAGAACGTGGAGACACAACTACATTTGCTAGAAATACCGGAAGAGTTAAAAGTAGAAGTTGTAACCCCATTTTTGGAGGAACGAGCTAGGAAATGGTGGGAAACTGTGTCGCTACCTTTAGCAGAGGTAGAAGATATCACATGGCCAATTTTCAAGAGGGAATTCCTGAAACAATACTATCCGGCCGAGTTTCGTCTACAAAAGTTGAATGAGTTTGAGAATTTCAGACAGTCACCAGATATGACGGTAATGGAGTACACGTCAAAATTCAACGATTTGGGAACTTACGTTCCGACAATCATGTCAGATGAGACGTTAAAAATGCACCGCTTCAAGAAGGGGCTCAACAGTCGAATTCAGTCGGCACTGGCAGTGTACAAACCAAGCAGCTTTGCAGACTTGATGGGCGCAGCAATGAGTGCAGAAACCGATATCAAGCGACGTGAAGAAGAGAACAAGAACAAGAGACCGATGAACAATCAACCCACACAGAATAATCTCAAGTTCAAGAAACCAAATTATTCAGAAGGATCATTCAAGGGAAATTCTGCCAGGACTGGTAACACCGTAGGAAAATGGTGTGATACATGTCGACAAAAACATGTTGGAGAATGTTATCGGAAGACAGGCGCTTGTTTCAAGTGTGGGAAGGTGGGCCATAGAATTAAAGACTGTCCAGACAACAAGGACAAAGGGCCAGGGCACAACAAACAACATGAAAACAAGACAAATGCTCGGGTTTATGCCATAACCCAGGAGGAAGCCGATAATAGCAACGAAGTTGTGGCAGGTACCATCTTACTCAATAAAATGCCTGCGTATGCTTTGTTTGATTGTGGTGCCACACATTCGTTTGTGTCTAGAAGATATGCTAAGAAGCTTAAACTTGAGCATGATATTCTTAGTGAACCGTTAAGAGTAGCAACACCGGCTAGTAAAATAATCGAAACTCACAAAGTACATCGAAACTGTAAAATTTGTATCGGCAAACAAATTTTTGAAGTAGAATTGATTCAACTCAATATGGTGGAGTTTGACATCATTCTTGGAATGGACTGGTTAGCTAAAAACCATGCCATAGTAGACTGTCAGAAGAAAGAAATTAGACTTCAAACTCCAGCAAAGAGGGAGATCGTATATCAAGGGAAATCTAAAGAAAGAAAATCTCTGCTATCTGCCTCGCAAGCCTGGAAGGCCATGAAGGGAGGAGAAGAAATTTATCTGGCAGTAATTACTGAAGCCAAAGAGGAAGAAGTTCCAAAGTTGGAAGATATTCCAATTGTTCAAGAATTTCCAGACGTTTTTCCCGAAGACTTACCAGGAGAGATACCCGATAGAGAAGTAGAATTTGAAATCAACTTGGTCCTTGGTGCTGCACCAATCTCTAAGGCACCATACCGCATGGCTCCAGCTGAATTGAAGGAATTAAAGGAGCAACTCCAAGAATTGCTGGACAAGAAGCAGATTCGTCCTAGTGCATCTCCTTGGGGAGCCCCAGTGCTTTTTGTAAAGAAAAAGGACGGAAGCATGAGACTATGTATCGACTACCGGGAGCTAAACAAGATCACCGTAAAGAATAAGTACCCACTCCCGAGAATAGATGATCTTTTCGATCAGCTAAAAGGAGCTAAAGTTTTCTCAAAACTTGATCTCAGATCAGGTTACCATCAGTTAAAAGTCAAAGCAGAAGATATCCCTAAGACTGCTTTTAGGACAAGGTATGGGCACTACGAATTCACGGTAATGCCGTTTGGTCTAACCAATGCTCCTGCAGCATTCATGGATCTTATGAACCGAGTATTCAAACCGTATCTCGATAAGTTCGTGGTAGTGTTCATAGATGACATCTTGGTGTACTCACCAAGTGAGGAGGAACATAGTGAGCATCTGCGTCTTACTTTGCAAACATTACGAGAGAAAGAACTCTATGCCAAATTCAAGAAGTGTGAATTCTGGCTGAAAAGTGTGGCGTTCCTAGGTCATATAATCTCAGAACAAGGGGTGTCAGTAGACCCTAAGAAAGTAGAGGCAATTAAAGATTGGCCTCAACCTAAAACAGTGACAGAGATAAGGAGTTTTCTGGGATTAGCAGGCTATTATAGAAAATTTGTAGAAGGATTTTCGTCAATAGCCATCCCACTCACTAAACTTACTCAGAAAAATTCGAAATTCAATTGGAATGAAGCTTGTGAAAAGAGTTTTGAAACCCTGAAGACAAAACTCTCATCCACACCAGTACTAATTCTTCCCGAGGATGGTAAGAATTTTACCATATACAGTGATGCTTCAAAGGGAGGGTTAGGGTGTGTGCTTATGCAAGAGGGTCAGGTAATTGCGTATGCCTCACGACAATTGAAACCCTACGAACAGAATTACCCCACTCATGATTTGGAACTAGCCGCAGTCGTATTCGCGCTTAAAATCTGGAGGCACTATCTCTATGGAGTAAAATGCGAAGTTTTTACTGATCACCAGAGCCTTAAGTACATTTTCACTCAGAAGGAACTAAACATGAGGCAAAGAAGGTGGATGGAGCTTCTCAAAGATTACGAATTGGTAATCAGCTATCATCCGGGAAAAGCAAATAAAGTGGCAGATGCATTGAGTCGGAGGAACCCTGGAAAAGTGTGCTTATCGTCATTATCAGTGCAACCAAGTCTCCAAGAGACTGTCAAACTAAAACAAAGTCAAGATACCAACATCTTCAAAATAAAGGAACAAATTCAGGAAGGAAAGATTCCAGAATTTCAAATTGATAAAGATGGTATCCTTTGGATGAAAGGGCGATTATATGTGCCAAACATCGATGGAATTCGAGAAGAGGTGATGGCCGAAGCACATAAATCAAGATTTTCAGTGCACCCGGGAAGCACCAAAATGTACAGGGATTTGAAAAACAACTACTGGTGGAACGGGATGAAGAAAGACGTAGCGGTTTTTGTTGCAAAGTGTTTAGTCTGTCAACAAGTCAAGGCGGAACATCAGCGACCTGGAGGGCTTCTGCAGCCATTAGAAATACCCGAGTGGAAGTGGGATAATATCTCCATGGACTTTGTAGTCGGGTTACCAAAATCAAGGCAGGGTCATGACGGAATCTGGGTAATCATTGACAGATTAACCAAGTCTGCCCATTTCTTGCCAGTACGGATGAATTATAACTTGGATAAGTTAGCTACTCTGTATATGGATAATATAGTAAGACTGCATGGGGTACCGGCAAGTATATTGTCCGATAGAGATCCAAGATTCGTGTCAAGATTTTGGAAAAGTTTTCAAAAGGCCATGGGAACCAAAGTTACACTCAGCACAGCCTATCATCCTCAGACTGATGGCCAAACTGAGAGGACAATCCAGACCCTTGAAGACATGTTGAGAGCATGTGCATTGGATTTTCAAGGAAATTGGAGTGAGCAGTTACCGTTAATAGAATTTGCCTACAACAATAGCTACCACAGTAGCATCGAAATGGCTCCGTACGAGGCACTGTATGGTCGAAAATGTAGATCGCCCTTATACTGGGATGAAGTCGGAGAAAAAGCTATCACTGGGCCAGAGCTCATTCAAATAACTATTGATAAAGTAGCCATAATCAAGGAGAGACTCAAGGCAGCCCAGGATAGACAGAAAAGCTGGGCAGATTTGAAAAGAAGACCATTCGAATTAGAGATTGGTGAAAAAGCTTACGTCAAAGTCTCTCCTATGAAAGGAGTAGTTCGGTTCAGCAAATCCGGTAAGTTGAACCCAAGATATGTGGGACCGTTTGAAATACTGGAGAAGGTGGGAACTTTAGCTTATCGACTGGCTTTACCACCTGAGATGTCCAGAATACATAATGTTTTCCACATCTCACAACTACGAAAATATGTCCCAGACCCGAACCACGTACTTAAAGTTGCGCCACTGATGATTGAAGGTAATCTGAATGAGGAACTCAAATATGAAGAAGTCCCTATCCGAATAGTGGACACTAGAGACCAAGTATTGCGACACCGGACCATTCCCTATGTCAAGGTACAATGGTCAAATCATACCGAAAGAGAGGCAACGTGGGAACTTGAAGAGAAGATGCGGTCGCAATACCCTCATCTATTTTAATGATCAAGCTAATGCAAGTTTCGAGGACGAAACTTTCAATAAGGAGGGAGGGATGTGAGAACCCGGAAATTTCGACCAAAGCAAATCAAGTAAGTAATACGAACTTGAAGTTTAACTCAAACTAAGCTCGGAAATTTTCATTCCAAATAGATAACTTGAATGTTAACTAGGATTTTCATTAAATTTAACTCGAGGAAGCAACTTCAAAGCTCGAGGATTAATTTAACTCGAGGAAGCAACTTCAAAGCTCGAGGATTAGCTCAACCGGAGTCCAAGCTACAAGTAATGGCAATCATCGAAGAGTTTTCACGGGAAGAGTAAAACCTCAGCTCGAGGATGCAATCTTCCAGCTCGAAGAAGCTCAACCAAGCTTGTCCTAACAAGACCACAAATGGAGCTAAAAGATAAGCTAAAGTTTTGGACAAGATAATGGTGCAAGAAATAACCTTTGAAGAAATCCATGGAAAAGCTAAGGGATGAGCTAAGAGATCAAGACACAATAATGATGCAAGAGATGGCTTTTGGTGCTTGATATGGAGCTTGAGAATTTACTAGTCTTTGACCACCTTAATGATCACAATTAATCCATTTCTTGGAGACCAAGTGGTCGACCAAATGGTATGCCAAGGGGCAAAGTGTGGCCTATAAATACTACCCCAAAATTGATGGAAAGGTGCTTCAAAAACCAAGCAAGGTTTCGGCTTTCCCCTTCCCCCTTACTCTCTCAAATTTCGGTCAAGCAAGCAAGGAGAAAAGGAAGGGATTTCGTGCAGTGCAGTTATTAAAAAGAATCACGTCGAAGTTCTGCCAAAGCGAAGACAGTAATTGTAGGAGTTACGCCGAAGTGCTGCCAAAAGTCCGAGAAGCAAGTTCGCGCCAAAGTTGGTGATTTCGAATCAACCTTCAACTACGGTAAGTGGGCTTTTGACTAAGTATTTTGTTGTATTTTTAAATCTTGCATATGAATGACACGACTTATTATTATGTGTGTCCAAATTTTCGAAAAACCTTATGTGTTATTTTTGAATATTCGATCGATTATGTGTTTCCTTTTATTATTCGAATTCTTTGATTCCGCTGTGTCTATCTGCAATTCTGTTAAGTTCTGTTCAACTTTGAAAATCTGAAACTCCGATAAATTCCGTCTGGAAAAGTCTGAATTCTGTTTGCACTGTTACGAGTCAATTTGAAATGGAACGAGAATTGTAGTTCTGTTCGGCCCCCATTGGTGGGTATAAAACCATGTTCTGTTCGGCCCCCATTGGTGGGTATAAAACCATGTTCTGGCCTCACCCCTTAGAGGACTAACATATTGGGGACAATTTGACCATGGAAATGAGATGAGTAACAGTGTTTTGTTTGTTCTGATATGTTCTGTTCCGAATTGAAAGGATATGTATTGCTTCTGTTTTGCTCTTAATCATTTGATAAGTTCTGTCTCTTATTCGATTCGTTTCCGTTTTGCCAAGTTAAGGACATTAGTTTTAAAAGTATGTTAAAGAAATGTTTTAAATAATTAAGTTCGATATGTATCTTTGGAATCGATCGACCCCCACTTGCTGAGTGTTTTCCCAAAACACTCACCCCTTACAAATTTCAGATAAAACTGAGGAACGAGTTAATGAGGAGGAGCAAGAGACATTCTGGGGATGGTGATCGACTGCTGAAATCAACAATTCAAAGAACGTCTATCTTTCCTTTTGTTTCATTTCGAAAATTCTGATGTATTTTATTCCTTTGTCATTGTAAGACAATATTCCATTTATGAAAAAGACTGGTTTGATTGATACGAGGCTTTATTGTTTTCAATTTAATTGTGAACAATGCCGGATGTCACCGACGCTTCGGACTCGGGGCGTGACAGTAACAGCGTGATTCTCGGTACCGGTCAACTCAATCTCAACAAAACAATAGCCACAAATCATCATCTTCATAATATACTTATCAAAACACAATATAACATGCTCAACTCTTCCAATCAATATCGATATACATGCTGGAAATTCAATGTATAGCATATGGTATCTGAAAATCAATCCGGTAACGTTTCTACGATGCTCATACTATCAAGAACACATAATCTATGTCAAATCTGAATTCTTCCAACACATCATTTTCGAAACATGCTGTAAATGAACAATACTTACATCCTCTTGTAGCCTTCAAAGAGAGGAACACAAATCCGGTCTCGGAATTAAAATCGGATCTCTAAATCTTGCACAAGATAATTTCTAAAGGATGAAGAACTTGAAGTTAAGCCATGGAAACTCTCGATTCAGATGCTGAAGACATGAAGAATGAAGTGTCATTCCAACTATAAATATACCATGCCATGTGTCAAGTGGAGAAACAAAGGTGGCAATCTCGCATGCAGACCGCGGGTGCGGCAACTCAAGAGCGCGGGTGCGCTATGCTCACGGCGAATTCATCAAAAAATGTTGCACCTAGACCGCGGGTGCGGTCCTTACATGACCGCGGGTGCGGTCTCACACCGCGGGTGCGGTCACACTAACACCGCGGGTGCGGTGTCTGTTCGCAAAATTCCACAAATTTCTATCACCTACACCGCGGGGGCGGTAGTCTAAGCACCGCAGGTGCAGTGTGGCTTCGGCCATGCCTTCAAAATTCTCATTTAAATGTCATGTATTCTTACCTCTATGAGTCTAGCATCAATGGAAACTGATAATTCTCGAGCCTTACACGATGTTAAATTATTGAGTTACTTTTGGAAGACTTTATGGGCTGAACTTGGCACAAAATTGTTGTTTTCTACTACTTGTCATCCTCAAACGGATGGAAAAACTGAAGTTGTCAATATAACTTTGGGAACATTTTATAGCTTGTCATAAAACCGATGATGCTTCAAACATTGCGGAATCGTTCTTTAGAGAAGTCGCTAGGTTGTTTGGCATGCCTATGACTATTTTTTCTGGTCGCGATGTTATATTCTTGAGTTAATTTTGGAAGACTTTATGGGCTGAACTTGGCACAAAATTGTTGTTTTCTACTACTTGTCATCCTCAAACGGATGGACAAACTGAAGTTGTCAATAGAACTTTGGGAACACTTTTGCGTGCTATTCTTAAAAAGAACTTGGATTGACATTTCTCTGGACTTTATTTTGGAGTTGCCTAGGCCTAAGAAGAGGAGGGATTCTATTTTTGTAGTTGTGGATAGATTCTCTAAGATGGCACATTTTATAGCTTGACATGAAACCGATGATGCTTCAAACATTCCGGATTTGTTCTTCAGAGAAGTCGCTAGGTTGCATGGCATGCCTAGGACTATTGTTTCTCGTCGCAATGTTAAATTTTTGAGTTACTTTTGGAATAATTTATGGGCTAAACTTGGCACAAAATTGTTGTTTTCTACTACTTGTCATCCTCAAACGGATGGACAAACTGAAGTTGTCAATATAACTTTGGGAACATTTTTTAGCTTGTCATAAAACAGATGATGCTTCAAACATTGCGGATTTGTTCTTTAGAGAAGTCGCTAGGTTGCTTGGCATGCCTAGGACTATTGTTTCTGGTCGCGATGTTAAATTCTTGAGTTACTTTTGGAAGACTTTATGGGCTAAACCTGGCACAAAATTGTTGTTTTCTACTACTTGTCATCCTCAAACGGATGGACAAACTGAAGTTGTCAATAGAACATTGGGAACACTTTTGCTTGCTATTCTTAAAATGAACTTGGATTGACATTTCTATGGACTTTATTTTGGGGTTGTTGTGGATAGATTCTCTAAGATGGCACATTTTATAGCTTGTCATAAAACCGATGATTCTTCAAACATTGCGGATTTGTTCTTTAGAGAAGTCGCTAGGTTGCATGGCATGCCTAGGACTATTGTTTCTCGTCGCATTGTTAGATTTTTGAGTTACTTTTGGAATAATTTGATGTGAACGTGGCCGGGCATGGTGTTCAAATTATTGATAAGCAAGGGAGAAGGGCTCGTGATGCATGGGAGCACGTTGGAAAACCGAAGGAACATTATTCAAGCATTATTTTGAAGAACCGAGACTGCACGGACCCAAGCACGGACCAGTACACGGGGTCCGTGTCCATTACACTTGAGGAAGAGAAATCCCGAGCCTACACGGACCCGAGCACGGACCTGTACACGGGGTCCGTGTCTACTACTTTCGAGCCATGAAAATTACAGTGCCTACACGGACCCCCTTCCGGACCTCTACACGGGGTCCGTGCCCTTTAGTTTTGACGGAGAGTTATTTTCCTAAATAAGAGTTTTATTTATTTTGGTAACTAGATTTCATATCTTTTTGATTTGTAGTCAATATATAGACGAATTTATTGATTGTAAAAACAACAATTGATTATTATTCATCTTTTATGATATTGAGAATTCTCTCAACACAAGCTTAAGTTTCGTTATAACTTTTGCTTTGTATCAAATCAAACTTATCAAAAGATTTATCTTTTGTGGCGTTTGTCGATCGATTTTCACGAGGGTTGCCAAGGGCGGGTTCTTTGGAGGTTCTCTTGAAACGCGATTGTTTCTCTCGTGTTTATTTGTTGCTAAACTCTTGCTAGTTTAGAGGTGAATATCACACATATCCATTACTTGTTTCAAAGATCGGGAAAACACACGAGTCTTGTTATCGTAATTGAATAGAGGGTGCGATTGTTTAATCGTGTTTGCTATTTATTCGTATCGAGATCCACGTCATTTGGTATCAGAGCTCAAGGTTTTTGATTCAAGTAAGCGTATCCATTCAATTCTTCGTAGGATTTCAATATCGATTTTCGTGTAGCGATTTCTACGTTGTTGTTGAATCTACAAAAAAAAAAAAAATCGCGATTACTCTTCATCGCCGGAGGTACTATTCATCGTTGCCGAAATTACTGTTCACGACACTGTTCCTCAATCTCGGAGCACTGTTCACGTCGGAATTACTGTTCATGTCAGGAGCACTGTTCAAGTCGGAGTTACTATTCAACGGAAGTACTGTTCAAATCGGAAATTACTATTCATCTGTCGGGGTTACTGTTCATCCGCCGTTTTTACTGTTTATCTCCGGCACTATTCATCCGCTCGGATTCTATTCATTATCGGATTTACTGTTCATCGGAGTTACTGTTCACTCCGGAGTTACTATTCACGGTACTGTTCACCCGGAAAAAAAAAAGAAAAAAAAATTCTAGTTTTGAATCGGGTGTTTGTTGGAATTTTAGCGCTTATATTTCAGCGTTAAGTTTGTCCTTATCGTTTAGTCGCATTCTAGTCAATTTTCAAAGTTGCTTGTTCTTGTGTGGTCTAAGTGAGTCGAATTTCAGACGTCACGGGATTGATCTCATAAGTTTGATACGTGGAAGCCACGAGACTTAAGCGCCCCCTTGAGAATTCTCACTTGAGTGAAAATATTTGAGTGGAGTGAATTTTCATTGGAGTGATTTGTGAGGTTTTGTGGTGAGGGAAAAAGACGAGTGCGAGTGAATTTTCATTGGAGTGACTAGTGAGAATTTGTGGTGAGGAAACTTTATTCTTTATTGTTTTATACTAACCTTTTTCTTGCAGGTATAATGATTGACGGACGTCAATTTAAAACGATGTTAGGAGGGTTGGATAGAAGGTGGGAGAAGGAGTTTAAGCCTCAACGAAAAAAATATCGGTGGTGTGAAGAAGAGGAGATGTATGATGTGCATATTGATGAGAATAGGCGAGGTAGTAGAGTTGGAGGAGATACGTTGTTGAACATGGATCGTTATAGGAGATTTGATGAGGATGAGGGGTATAGAAGTCGGGAAGGGTATAGACTGAGTGGCACGAAGATGACAATTCCATTTTTCAATGGCGAAGCCGATCCAAAGGTGTACCTTGAGTGGGAAGAGAGAATGGAGTGTGTATTTGAGAGCCGGGAGTATTATACCGAAGCAATGAAGGTAAGACGAGCTTGCAGTGAGTTTACCGACTATGCTAGTACTTGGTGGGATAAGTTAGTACTAGGTAGGAGACGATGTGGGCATGACCCTATAGTTACATGGGATGAGATGAAAATGGTGATGAGGAAGCAGTTTGTTCCAAATCACAATGCTAGGAGGTGCAACTCGAGTGGTAGGCAGGGAATTGACTCGTGGGAGGAGTTCTTGACATCCGCACGAAGGTCGAGTGGAGAGAAGAAGGTCATAACTAGACCGAAGCTGGTTTCGAGGCTTGAATATCAAGGTACATTTAAAAACTCAAATTCTCGTACTTGTGATATTCAATGTGTTTGGTGTTTAGAGTTTGGACATCATATTAGCCAATGTCTTGAGGATATGAAGGTAGTGGATTCCACTTCCAACCTTGAAACCAAACTTGTGGATGATTTGAATGTTGAGGTTGATACTTCAATTGTGTCTCATGCGAGTTCTAATGTGTGTGCTATGGAGGAGAAAGAAGAAAGTAGTAATAATTTGTTGCACGCATGCTATGATTCATCATGTACTTTTCTTGATCAACCTATTTCAATTGTAATTCCTGATGATCAACTACAATTTAATTGTGAGAGTGAAAAAGAATTAAAAATGGCCGAAAAAAAGAGTGTCCAAAAGAGTGAGATGGCCTTAGAAAAAGAAAAAGAACAATATATTGTAAGGCTCGAGATTTATTAATCCTCATCGATGCGATATTCGATAGTGTGAGAGTGCATGACATTGCATGAGAACACTAAATAAAATGAGGGTAGGAAAGACATGAGAAAAGATGTGAAAGGTGAAGAATAAATGTAAAAGGCCGAAGCTATGGCGCATATGCGCGAAGGAATGCGCGCATATGCATGAAAATTCCAGTAGCAGTGGCGCATATGCGCGGAAAGAGTGGCGCATATGCGCGACATGTGTTAGAGTAGGTGCCCGTCGAGCCAAGTGTTGGCCGAGTGTTCACAATGAAACTCTATGTATAAGCAGTCTTTATTTTAATAATATTTGAAATTATTACTTTGGCACATCTTTATCTGTATACCCATGCTAGCTGCATAGATAAAGCCCTTGAATATACAAATAGTAGAAAGAATATGAGATGCTCATATGATGAGTATCATGAAACTCATATTTGTAATACTGTATATTCTAAACGGTTCCTAGTCGATTCAGCCGCCACTAAGAAGGATATAGGCCGCTCGAGTTAGAGACTAGTATCTGCGATGTGAGTACCATGTTTCATTGGTAGGAGACATTGTGATGTCCGAACGTGCAGATAGGTGCTCCTTGTAGAGTGCACTGAACAACCCTCCATAAAAGGACTTTCCAAGTGGTTCTCACTTATCGAGTGGAAAAGTCCTAGTTTATGGTTGTACAGAATTAGTCCTTATGACCCGGGACAACATTGAGACTCTATGTGCTAGAATTACACTTTGACTTGTTTACCGACTCTCATGGGGTCATCAGGTGGCAAGGTTGGGTGTTCTGTCGAAACACATAGGAGTCGATGCATTGTAGTCGGGGATTCACCGCTTACCTTCGGGTATGGATATCCTATGTGTTATCATGTGTATGTAGGTTGAAATCTCTGGCCAGAGTATGGTTGTAATTATGAAAGGTGTTTCATAGATTACACCATCGATGCAACTACGACATGACACATAGTATCGATTCATTGACAACTCTCGATAAACCAATGGTTGTCGAATCGATCGGGATATATGAGTTGAAGGGACCGTACTGTACGCTAACCATAATTGAATGGTTCTTGCAGGCACTATCATGTGATACCTAGGGAATCACGTAAGCGATGCTGCTAGGCGTTTAACGTGATTGGTTGGGTACTATCAGACTTGAGTTCTGACGTTCTTACTATCAAGAAGTTGATAAGTAAGAATGGAGCAATTGGGGTATGCTCGAATAAGGACATGTTTAGTCCGAATCACATGGAGATGTGAACCCACGGCTAGTTGTATCAATGAACCATTGAGGGCCACACAAGTACTAGCTTTGTAAATCCCGATGAGAAGTAAAATAGTTCAATGTGTTGAACGGCTTATAAAGGAGTTTATAAGCGTAAGTAAAATTAGAAGTATGACTTCTATAAAGGAGAAAATAGTTCAATGTGTTGAACAACTTATAAATGAGTTTATAAGTGTAAAGAAAAATAGAAGTATGACTTCTATGAGAGAAATGTAAATTTTGATTTATGGAAGTGTTTCTAAATTAAAATTTGGCCAAGTGAATAATGTAATTGAAAATTGTGATTTTCATAGACATTATTATGGACTAAATAAATTAATTCAAGTGTTGAATTAATTAAACACTAGTGGGCCTAGTAGAGCCCAAATAATTAAATTAATTCAAGTGTTGGATCAATTAAATAATATTGAGTCTTGTAGAGCTCAATTAAAATAATTATTTAAACTAGTGGGACTTGAGTAAATTCAAGTAATGTTTAAATAGTCTCAAATGTGTTTGAGATATTTAAATTTAGTCCAAAGTTTTTAATTTGATTAAAAACTATATAATATGCATGCATGGAAGGTGAAGGGTTGGAGATTACTTTTTAATAAAATAATGCAAGGCATGCTACTTTTCACTTTTGCTTTTTGCAACACCAAGACAAGGAATTGAATTCATTCTCCCTTCCCTCAACCATGAGATGGCCGAAACATGCTCTAAAAATTCTCTCCCATTTTTCTCTCTTCTTTGTGTTCTTGAATTGTTTAAGAACACACACTTCTCTTTGATAAATCCTCACATTTTTCTAGTGCAAATTGTGAGGGGATTTACCTAGTTGGTGGTGGGCTTAATTTTGGAGTAAGGAGGAGGCTTGAAGATCTTCATCCATTCAAGAGCTTTGTTGCTAGTCAACAAAGTTGGAGCCACAATCAACTTTTTAAAGTTGATAGGTACATTTCTTTAACATCCTTTGTATGGTTTGATTTTTGTAAATATTACACAAGATTTTTCATGGGGTGGCCGAAATTTTACATAATATAATTTGATTTTTGTGCTTCCGTTGCGTTTCCGGCCACCGTAACCGGTCCGCTTTCAAGTGGTATCCGAGCTAAGGTTACGGATTTTGTGTAATATTTACGTAATATTATGTTGAGATCGATTTCTAACCGCTTGAGAAATTTTTTGGTGCAAGATTTGATAGGGCCGAAATTTTTGAAGAAAAACAAAAAAAAAAAAATATTTTTCGGGCAGCCCGGCTGCCCGAATATTTCGGGCAGCATAGGGCAGCCCGAGGGGCTGCCCGAAATGTTCAGTTTTTAAAATAAAAAAAAAATTTTTTTTGTTGTTGCCGGAATCCGGCGACGGAGCTCCGGCGACGGCGATGACGGCTAGGGTTTCCAAAAGTGTTTTGGTTAATCCAAGTGTCATGGGCCTTGAGATGTTGGGCCATTGGATGGACAACATAATTTGTGAAATTTAAATGGGCCAAAGTATTTTTGGTGAAAAATGGTTTTTGGGCCCTTAAGTTTAAATTTACAATTGTTGCACATGTTTTCTCATAAAATAAATAATTGAAGTTGGACTTTAATTATTTATAGTAAATTGTGATTTACAAGAAATTCGATTATAAATAAATTAATTTGAAAGTAGACAAAGGTGTTTGTATACTTTGTTAATTTAATTTATAATTGTGGCGGTTAGTGATTGGATCAAGATATATAATATTGGATCAATTAATTATAGTGATAATTAATTGATGGTGTATGATATGTGATATTATGCATGAAGGATGATCAAAAGCCCAAGCCCAATTTGCTAGGTGTATGCTAGGATATTTGTGTTGTATGATTGTAATAATTATCAATTTTTAAAGTGGGCTTGGTTTATGGCCCGTTCCCACCCCATGAGATGTATCCCTATGTGCCATGGATATTTATTTGTAAATATTAGAATAGGGGAAGATCAAGATTGGAAGATGGTGGCCTTGGTGATTATGAAGATCGAAGACATGTAATATTGGATGCTAATGTAATAGTATAGTTGCATTGCATCCCGTGCATTTACCCTAGGATTGGACCTAGGCCCGTGTTTGGCTCACACGGGCCATTAGTTTTGGGGCGATTGATCATCCTTGTATTGTTTTCTATTTATGATATATGCATGATATGTTATAAATAATGAGTATGTGCGTTATTATTATTATAATAACAAAGTTGCATGAATCCGGCAAACATACGATCAAACATGGCGAGCTTTTAAAATAAAATTAATGATGAGACCTTTCAAAATTAAAAACCCTCATTTTGAATAAGATTCAAAATTAATATCAAGCCCGAAAAGGGGAATTATAAATTTGTTTATAATTTCCTTGTCTTCCATCGACAATGGGTGCATGATGAACGCTACCCGTACTCGGGGCTCGGCTCATATTATTGGGGGGGCCCTGGGTGCCGGAAAGCTGTGACATCCATTGACATGGTGATGTGAACTACGTGGAACTCCCATGATTTCGGCTCATATTATTGAGGGAACTCATGGCGACCGTCCATTAAGGTTCAACATCGATGGGTAAGGCTTGACACGTGAAGATGAACGACGTCATATTATTGGGTCCTAATCAAACGTGAGACAAAAGTTTACGTTAAGGGTTGCATTGTGATGCAATTGGAAACTACCTTTTAGGTTTTGTGATTGGCTGATATTATTCGGGATCATAATTCGCTAATTGGACCTTACGTACCTACTGAGGAAAGGAGTTTCCCGTTTTCACTAGAGGGTAGTGAAAGATGTCAAAACAGTGGGAGCAAATATTTATGAAGTATAAGTCCAAACTTCATATCTTACTAAATATTTAAAATAGTCATCAACATTTATCTGTTTTTACTTTTCAGTACAAATCGACAATGTCTTCGATGCGCAATTCGATATCTATAATACTCGACAAACACATATTAACTGGACCTAATTACCTCACTTGGCTAAGAAATTTGAAAATAGTCTTAAATTCGGAAAGGGTAACATATACACTGACTCAGTCGCCCCCTGTTGAGGCTCCGACTGACTGCACTCCTGAGGAATTGCAGGCTTACGAGGAATGGTGTGACCATGACTTGATAGCTAGGTGTTATATGCTGACTTCTATGAACGATGAGCTACAGAGGCGTTTTGAGGGTGCAAAGAATGCTGCTGACATTCATTTGCACCTCAAGGAGCTCTTTGGAGAGCAAACGCGTCCTCTTAGGCATGCAACCGTCAAGGAGCTGATCACTTTGCGCATGCGAGATGGGGCCTCGGTCCATGAGCATGGCCTAAAGGTGATCGGGCTCGTGGACAAGCTCGTTGGCATGGATTTGATCTTGCCTTCGGAGTTGACCACCGACGTGTTGCTGTTATCGCTGCCTAGCTCATTTGATCCTTTTGTGGTGAATTTCAACATGAACAAGATGGAACCGACCCTTGAGGAGTTGGTGAACATGCTTGTTACGTTTGAATCCACCATCAAGAAAGAGAAGTTGGTTCTTTATGTGGGTTCTTCATCTGGTACGAAGATTGATCCACATGGGAAGGGAAAGAAGAGTTCTTTCCAACGTCCCGAGAAGAACGTGCCCCTGTTGAGGCAATCTCCGAACCCTGTTGAGGCAGCCAGACCAGTTAAGGCTGACAAGACTAATGATGTATGTCATCACTGCAAGAAGCCTGGACATTGGAGGCGAAATTGCAAAGAATATCTTGCCCAGAAGTGTTCTGGAAACGGTATGTTCTAGATTTAAGTAAACATTTTAATTAACTCTACTTCTTGGGTATTAGATACCGGTTGTGACTCACATCTCTGTAATGGGTTACAGGTGATGGGAAGAAGTAGGAAGCTTAAGGAAGGTGTGACCTTCTTGAGGATGGGCAATGGAGCAAGAGTTGCTGCCAAGGCTATTAAGGATGTTTACTTATTATTGAACAATGACTTTAAGTTAATTTTAAGAGATGTTTTGTTTGTACCTGTTTGGTGTAAAACATTGTTTCCATTTCTATTGTGATAAAAATGGATATTCTTGTTTATTTAGCAAAGGTGTTTGCAACATTTACAAGAATGAATGTTTAATTGGTACTTGAGAACTTGAAAACGATCTCTATAACTTAAAAGTAAAAGATATTCTACTAAATGTCCATTCAAAGGCAGATACCATATGAGATATGGATGGGTAAGCCTCCCAAATATTCTTATCTTAGAATATGGGGAGCCCTGCTTATGTGAAGCAGGTAAGTGGGAGATAAATTGGATTGTTGATCAATTTTATGTTACTTCGTGGGATATCCAAGGAATTAAGTTGGATATCATTTCTATCATCCCCAAGAAACAAAAGTGTTTGTTTCTAGGAATGCAACCTTTTTGGAAAGGGATTTTCTATTGGATAGAAAAAGGCAGATGATAGAACTCGAAGAGGTTCGAGAGAAACCCACAATTATAGAACCCACACCCGATGAGCCAAGAGAGGAGATACAAGCTCCTAGCATATACGAGAAAGTCTCGAGACCACCTATGAGGTATGGTCTGCTTCTTGAAGAGGGCCATGATGAGCCTAACCATGGATGTGATCCAAGGACCTTCAAGAAAGCGTTATCTGATGCCGATTCATCCAAGTGGCTTGAAGCAATGGAATCTGAGATGAATTCCATGCATTCGAACCAAGTGTAGGATCTTGTGGATCCACCTGTGGGAACTGTTCCCACAGGGACTTGGGGAGGATGGGAAGGTGTTGACCTTCAAGGCGCGATTGGTGGCAAAAGGGTGTACTCAAAGACAAGGAGTTGACTTTGAGGAAACCTTTTCCCAATCGCAATGCTCAAGTCCATAAGGATTTTATTAGCCATAGCTGCATAGTATGACTATGAGATATGGCAGATGGATGTCAAGACAAACTTTCTTAAATGGGGATTTTAAGAAAATTATTTACATGTCTAAACCTGAAGGGTTTATATCTATCGGAAGTGAGCATATGGTATGCAAACTTCAAAGATCTATTTATGATCTAAAGCAGGCATCTAGGAGTTGGAACCTCAGATTCGACAGTACAATCAAATAGTTTGATTTACTAAGAATCATGAGAGACCCTGTGTGTATAAGAAGGTCAGTGGGAGTGTTGTGACATTCCCGGTATTTTATGTTGATGACATTCTACTCATTGGGAATGATGTAGGAATGTTGCAATCAACTAAGATATGATTAGCGAGTGAGTTCTCGATGTAGGACTTGGGTGAAGCATCTTTTGTATTGGGATACAGATCTATTGAGATAGATCGAAAAGATGGCTTGGTCTCACCCAGTTCACATACATGATACCATCGTGAAGCGGTTCTCGATGGATGCGTCCTTGAGAGGACATCTACCAATGTGTCATGGCGTGTCCCTATCCAAGTCTGTCTCCTGAGACTGATGCAGAGATAGTGACGATGACACGCATTCCGTATGCTTCGGAAATTGGTAATATCATGTATGGGATGATATCTACACGTCCTGACGTGGCGTTTGCACTATGTGTAGTGAAAGGATATCAATCGAACCCTGGTCTTCCACACCTGAAAGCTGTGAAAGACATCCTCAAGTTGTTGAGAAGGACCAATAAGTTGTTCTTGGTCTATGGGGGTAGAGAACTGAAATTGGAAGGCTATACCGACACTAGCTTCCAAAGCGATATCGATAACTCGAAGTCAACCTCTAGGTTTGTATTCGTGCCCAATGGTGCTGCTGTCTCTTGGAAGAGTTCCAAGCAAGACAATATTACGGATTCCAGCACAGAGGCCGAATACATTGCTGCATAAGATGCAGCAAGGGAGGCTGTTTGGATAAGGAATTTCGTCTAAGAGTTGGATGTCATTCCTAATGGAGTTGCTCCTGTCCCGGTGTTGTGAGACAACACGGGAGCTTTTGCTCAAGCAAAGGAGCCAAGGTCTCATCAGAAGTCCAAACACGTATTGAGAAAGTACCACATCCTCGGAGAGATTGTGGAAAGAAGAGAAGTGTCTATTGACAAAGTCGGCTCCGCAGATTATGTTGTTGATCCACTAGCTAAGCCTTTACCTAGACCATTATTCGACAAGCATCGCGAATCAATGGGTTTTATGCATATGGGTAGTTGGCTCTAGTGCAAGTGGGAGATTGTTAGAGTAGGTGCCCGTCGAGCCAAGTGTTGGCCGAGTGTTCACAATGAAACTCTATGTATAAGCAGTCTTTATTTTAATAATATTTGAAATTATTACTTTGGCACATCTTTATCTGTATACCCATGCTAGCTGCATAGATAAAGCCCTTGAATATACAAATAGTAGAAAGAATATGAGATGCTCATATGATGAGTATCATGAAACTCATATTTGTAATACTGTATATTCTAAACGGTTCCTAGTCGATTCAGCCGCCACTAAGAAGGATATAGGCCGCTCGAGTTAGAGACTAGTATCTGCGATGTGAGTACCATGTTTCATTGGTAGGGGACATTGTGATGTCCGAACGTGCAGATAGGTGCTCCTTGTAGAGTGCACTGAACAACCCTCCATAAAAGGACTTTCCAAGTGGTTCTCACTTATCGAGTGGAAAAGTCCTAGTTTATGGTTGTACAGAATTAGTCCTTATGACCCGGGACAACATTGAGACTCTATGTGCTAGAATTACACTTTGACTTGTTTACCGACTCTCATGGGGTCATCAGGTGGCAAGGTTGGGTGTTCTGTCGAAACACATAGGAGTCGATGCATTGTAGTCGGGGATTCACCGCTTACCTTCGGGTATGGATATCCTATGTGTTATCATGTGTATGTAGGTTGAAATCTCTGGCCAGAGTATGGTTGTAATTATGAAAGGTGTTTCATAGATTACACCATCGATGCAACTACGACATGACACATAGTATCGATTCATTGACAACTCTCGATAAACCAATGGTTGTCGAATCGATCGGGATATATGAGTTGAAGGGACCGTACTGTACGCTAACCATAATTGAATGGTTCTTGCAGGCACTATCATGTGATACCTAGGGAATCACGTAAGCGATGCTGCTAGGCGTTTAACGTGATTGGTTGGGTACTATCAGACTTGAGTTCTGACGTTCTTACTATCAAGAAGTTGATAAGTAAGAATGGAGCAATTGGGGTATGCTCGAATAAGGACATGTTTAGTCCGAATCACATGGAGATGTGAACCCACGGCTAGTTGTATCAATGAACCATTGAGGGCCACACAAGTACTAGCTTTGTAAATCCCGATGAGAAGTAAAATAGTTCAATGTGTTGAACGGCTTATAAAGGAGTTTATAAGCGTAAGTAAAATTAGAAGTATGACTTCTATAAAGGAGAAAATAGTTCAATGTGTTGAACAACTTATAAATGAGTTTATAAGTGTAAAGAAAAATAGAAGTATGACTTCTATGAGAGAAATGTAAATTTTGATTTATGGAAGTGTTTCTAAATTAAAATTTGGCCAAGTGAATAATGTAATTGAAAATTGTGATTTTCATAGACATTATTATGGACTAAATAAATTAATTCAAGTGTTGAATTAATTAAACACTAGTGGGCCTAGTAGAGCCCAAATAATTAAATTAATTCAAGTGTTGGATCAATTAAATAATATTGAGTCTTGTAGAGCTCAATTAAAATAATTATTTAAACTAGTGGGACTTGAGTAAATTCAAGTAATGTTTAAATAGTCTCAAATGTGTTTGAGATATTTAAATTTAGTCCAAAGTTTTTAATTTGATTAAAAACTATATAATATGCATGCATGGAAGGTGAAGGGTTGGAGATTACTTTTTAATAAAATAATGCAAGGCATGCTACTTTTCACTTTTGCTTTTTGCAACACCAAGACAAGGAATTGAATTCATTCTCCCTTCCCTCAACCATGAGATGGCCGAAACATGCTCTAAAAATTCTCTCCCATTTTTCTCTCTTCTTTGTGTTCTTGAATTGTTTAAGAACACACACTTCTCTTTGATAAATCCTCACATTTTTCTAGTGCAAATTGTGAGGGGATTTACCTAGTTGGTGGTGGGCTTAATTTTGGAGTAAGGAGGAGGCTTGAAGATCTTCATCCATTCAAGAGCTTTGTTGCTAGTCAACAAAGTTGGAGCCACAATCAACTTTTTAAAGTTGATAGGTACATTTCTTTAACATCCTTTGTATGGTTTGATTTTTGTAAATATTACACAAGATTTTTCATGGGGTGGCCGAAATTTTACATAATATAATTTGATTTTTGTGCTTCCGTTGCGTTTCCGGCCACCGTAACCGGTCCGCTTTCAACATGTACAGCAGCCTCGGCGCATATGCGCGAGAGTAGTGGCGCATATGCGCGGAACGTCCAGAACCATTGGCGCATATGCGCGAGTTTAGTGGCGCATATGCGCGAGTGCTAAATCTGCCGAGACAGTAGGTTCGGCGCATATGCGCGAATAATGCCGCGCATATGCGCGAGACGTGTATTGCAAAGAACAAGCCATGTGTTCGAAACATGCAAAATATATATAGCATTGCACGAATTCCTCTCCATTTTGCAGCATGACTCGGAAGTTTCAGAGGAAAGTTCAACTTTTCTTTATCCTTTTAAATTGTGGTTTAACAAGAGTTAGCCATCCATACTTTAATCCGATTGCGGTTTTGAACTCCTTGCATCAAAGGCTACAAAGTGATGTAAGTTTTATGTAATTTCAACAAGTTTCGAAATTCAGATGGTTGGGAAATGAGAATATGATAGTTATATTGTGTTCTTGACATATTGAGCATGATATAATTGTAAACGGATCAAAGAAATGAGATCATATGCATTTCCTATGAATTTCAGTATGATTTATGAATTGTTGGGATAGAATTATTGTGTTTTGGAGGAATATTGTATTAGATTATGACTGAAAATGAGATAGTGTTGATATTTGTTGAGATTTGGATTGACCGGTATCGAGAATTACGCCGTTATGCCATCGACATGTATTGAGATCGCGTAGTGACTTGGATATATGTTGATTTAGATTAGAAATTGATAGAGTGCGTATCCACATTTCCATTTCAGATACGTATTGGCGACCGTGACAGCGATTCTACGACGAAAGGTATAGTACATGTTTTGTTTGGGGAATTACGACTCAAATGAGATCACATTTGAGTTTCCCAACCAAAATCACATACTTGTTTTATTGTTCATACCTTGATATGATTATGATTGTTATAGATTTGTTTATAGAACTTGTATTCAGATCTTGCTATGCTTTGTTTACAGATCATGTAGCATTGCATTATGCTTGCTTACAGATTTTGTATTCATGCATTAAGATAGGGCAGTCTGGAGATCAGGCAGACTACTAGATGTTCGGCGATATCTCAGCTTAGGGGAAGATCACCGCCCCTATTGTAGACATGGATACAGATCAGGCCGAAGTCTAGGAATAAGACGTACAGCACCTCGATTGGTAGGGTAGGTGACAGCCAGTGACGTCTTATTCACAACGGGATCCCTAGAGTTCTAGTCGAGTCGAGTCTAGACATGATTAGATTCACATTGCATGATTATATATGAATGACATTCATATTAGCATGTTTCATGTTTTAGATTGTTTATATGCATGTTACATGTTTATACTGGGATTTGTTCTCACCGGTTTTACGGCTGTTGTTATGTCTTTATGTGTGCATAACAACAGGTGGGGCAGGATCTGGGTCACGACAGAGATGAGCGATGGACATAGCGTGGTGATCACGGGCCTAGCAGATGGACTAGTAGAGTTACTTTTATCTTGTACTGTATTTCACTACAAGTTACAGAGGATGGATTAAAACAAGAAATGTTGTATCCTATGTTTGTATATTACGTTTGCATGTTGTAAAATAAATAAAGAACTGATGTTGTTTAGTTACATTTGAGTAATGTAAAAAGCGAAAATTTGACCCACTTTTATATTATTGATCCATTTAATCCCAAGAAAAAGAATTAGAGCCCGGGTCCCCACAACAGGTGGTATCAGAGCCGAGAGTTCCTTTAGACTAAGATAGGATAGAATGAGCGGGGTAGATCGAGTCTTCTTCCTTGCTTGATGATGTGCTAGCATGATTATTGCTTTCCTATTACATGTTGTTTGTGTTTGATTTCTTTCAGCGTGTAATAAATTGAATCAGAACTGATTCTAGATCAGAGGTAACTGACTAGAGGATGGCTGAGACAGTTGTATATCTTGTCGACTAATCCGTTGGATTATTAGATATGCCACCTAGAAGAGCAGCAGTACCTCTACGACCAGCAGCGCCAGAACAGGGGAGCACATCCGGAGATCCTATGGATGTTACAGCGACTCCTATGGAGACGTTGCTGAAGCGATTCCAATCCTTTCGACCTCCCACTTTAAAAGGTACCGAGAATGCCATCGAGTGCGAAAGCTGGCTTGAGGATATTGAAATGCTATTCGACTCTTTGGAGTACAGTGACGAGAAGAGAATAAAGCTAATTGGCCATCAATTGCAAGATATAGCCAAGAATTGGTGGTTGAACATTAGGAGAGCTTTAGAGCAGCGGGGTACCGAGATTACGTGGAAGGTATTCAAGACGGAATTCTATCAGCGTTTCTTTCCCATCTCTTATCGCAAGGATAAAGGTGCAGAATTTGCCAATCTGAGGCAAGGGCAATTGAACATTGAGGAGTACGTTGCCAAATTCTCTTCTTTGCTTCGTTTTGCACCTCATGTTTCAGGAAATGATGAGGCCATGGCAGATCAGTTTATAAATGGCCTGAATCCAGATATCTTTACGTTGGTCAATACGGGGAGACCCGATAATTTCTCGGATGCATTGAATCGAGCCAAAGGTGCAGAAGCAGGATTGTTGAGGCAGCGGAGTGCTCCTTATGTTGCTCCGATACCGAGACCGCCATTACCGACATCCCAAACTCCTCCTCCAAGATTTGATAGTGGCGGTAGTAGCAGTGGCAGAAAGGAACAGCTGAAAGCGAAGGGGAAACAGTTTAAGCGACCTGAGAGCAGTTCGTCGAGCTCCAGCGGATCAAGACAGACTGGGTTTGATCAAAGTTCAAGGACTTCAGGTGTCTACTGTAATTCTTGTGGAGGTAGGCATGCGACTGAACAGTGCCAGGGAGTTACAGGCCGATGTAACATTTGTAGGCAACCGGGGCATTTTGCCAAAGTCTGTCCCCAGAGGAGTGTACAGCAAGGCCAGAGTGGAAGAACATCCGGGTCCGTACCTCAGTTTGAGCGGCAGGCATCATCAGTTCACTCTTTTCAGCCTCCACCGGCACAGACTCCACCCAGAGGCCGAGGTAGTCAGACGGTGACTCAACCCCCGAGGCAACAGGCTCAAGTGTTTGCATTGACAGAAGAGCAAGCACAAGATGCACCAGATGATGTTATAGCAGGTAACTGCTCTCTTTATGGTTATCCTGCTTATATCTTGATAGATACAGGTGCATCGCATACATTCATTTCAGAGCGATTTGCATTGTTGCATTCTTTGCCTGTTGAGTCTTTGCTAGATGTTGTGTCTATTAATTCTCCATTGGGAAGTGGATTGATATCTGTAACTACGGTTAGACATTGCATTCTACAGTTTGAGGGGCATGAAATTGACCTAGAGTGTATAGTGTTGGGTCTAGCTGATTTTGATTGTATAGTCGGTATTGACATGCTAACGAAGTATAGAGCTACCGTGGATTGTTTCCACAAGATTGTCAGATTCAGACCCGAGATGACAGACGAGTGGAAATTCTACGGGAAGGGTTCCAGATCTCGGATTCCCTTGATTTCGGCTCTTACTATGAACAGATTGTTACAGAAAGGAGCAGATGGTTTCTTTATTTATGCTGTAGATATGCAGAAGTCGAGCCCGGCATTGGCAGATATACCAGTAGTGCGGGAATTTCCAGATATTTTTCCAGATGAGATCCCAGGATTACCTCCGGTTCGTGAGGTAGACTTCAGTATTGATCTTACACCAGGTACCGTCCCTATTTCGAGAGCCCCGTATAGGATGGCACCCATCGAACTAAAAGAATTGAAAGCACAATTAGAAGATCTTCTAGCCAAAGGATATATCAGACCTAGTGTATCTCCTTGGGGCGCTCCGGTGCTGTTTGTGCGGAAGAAAGACGGTTCGATGCGATTGTGTATAGACTACCGGCAGCTGAACAAGGCAACGATCAAGAATAAATATCCTTTGCCTAGAATTGATGATCTATTCGATCAGTTGCAGGGATCTTCGGTCTATTCGAAGATTGATTTACGTTCTGGGTATCATCAGCTCAGAGTTCGAGATATAGACATACCAAAGACAGCATTTCGAACCAGGTATGGACATTACGAATTTATTGTCATGCCTTTTGGTTTAACCAATGCTCCTGCGGTATTTATGGGCTTGATGAACCAAGTGTTTCAGAGATATTTAGATGAATTTGTCATTGTTTTCATTGATGACATTTTGGTGTATTCAAAGAATAGAAATGAGCATGCAGAGCATCTCAGAATTGTTTTGCAGACGTTGAGAAACGAGCGACTGTATGCAAAATTGTCAAAGTGTGAGTTTTGGTTGAATCGAGTTGTCTTTTTGGGACACATTATATCTGGAGATGGTATTTCTGTTGACCCAAGTAAAGTGGAAGCTGTGATTAGTTGGTCGAGACCGACTTCTGTACCAGAAATACGCAGTTTCATGGGCTTAGCCGGATACTACAGAAGATTTATCAAAGATTTCTCCAGTATTGCCAAGCCGATAACTCAATTGACACAAAAGAATGCACCATTTGTTTGGTCAGAGGAGTGTGAGTCTAGCTTTGTTGAATTGAAGAAAAGACTGACTAGTGCTCCAGTATTGACGATACCTTCAGGTACAGGTAATTTCGTTGTATATTGTGATGCTTCTCATAGAGGTTTGGGACGTGTTCTTATGCAGCGAGGCCATGTGATCGCATATGCCTCGAGACAATTGAAGCCACATGAGGTACGATACCCCATTCATGATTTGGAATTGGCGGCTATCGTATTTGCATTAAAGATTTGGCTTCATTATCTCTACGGCGAAAAATTTGAGATATTCTCTGATCACAAGAGCCTAAAGTACCTATTCTCTCAATCAGAACTGAACATGAGGCAGCGTAGATGGCTTGATCTTTTGAAAGATTTTGACTGTGAAATCAAATATTATCCAGGGAAGTCAAATGCACCAGCAGATGCCTTGAGTCGTAAGGTATGTTCTTTGTCCTTATCGACGATAGGTGTTAACAAATTAGTTGAAAATTGCTGTACATCTGGATTAGAATTTGATACAGATAGTAAGCCACTACGACTTTTTACGATCCAAGTTGAGCCCAATTTGATTATGAGGATCAAGGAAGCACAACGAACCGATCAGAATGTGCAGAAATCAATCCAAATGGTCAGATCAGGGCATGTATCAGAATATCAGGTACGGGATCATGTGTTGTACGTGAATAACCGTCTAGTTGTGCCAGATGTTGCAAATTTGAGACAGCAGATTCTGACAGAGGCACATTGTAGTCGGTTCAGCATTCATCCGGGTGGCAGGAAGATGTACAATGACTTGAAGACACAGTTCTGGTGGAAGCAAATGAAGTCAGACATTGCCGAATTTGTGTCTAAGTGTTTGAATTGCCAACAGGTGAAAGCTGAGAGGAAGAAGCCTGGTGGATTACTTCAGAGTCTAGCCATTCCTGAATGGAAATGGGACCACATTTCCATGGATTTCGTGACGAAGTTACCCAGATCATCCAAAGGCTGTGATGCGATTTGGGTCATTATTGACAGACTGACCAAATCTGCATGTTTTATCCCATACAGAATGACGTATAGACAGGATCAGATGGCGGAGATTTATATTCGAGAGGTAGTCAGATTGCATGGAGTACCGAAGTCTATCGTATCAGATCGTGATCCACGATTCACTTCACACTTCTGGCACAGTTTACAGCAGGCCTTAGGTACGACATTACACCTGAGTACTGCTTACCATCCTCAGACAGACGGACAGTCAGAACGGACTATCCAGACATTAGAGGATATGTTGAGAGCCGTCGTGCTAGATTTTGACATTGGTTGGCAAGATTCTCTACCTCTTTGCGAATTCTCTTACAATAATAGCTATCAGACGAGTATCGAGATGGCACCGTTTGAAGCTTTGTATGGCAAGAAATTCAGATCTCCGCTATATTGGGATGATATCTCAGAGCTACCAGAACTTGGGCCAGATATGATTCGTGACATGACAGAGAAGGTGAAACTCATTCAGAAGAGGATGAAGACAGCACAAGATCGACAAGCAAAGTACGCCAATATCAGACGTAGACCGTTAGTATTTGAGGCGGGAGATAGAGTATTTTTGAAGATTTCTCCATTCAGAGGCGTTGTTCGATTTGGCAAACGCGGGAAACTATCTCCTCGATATATTGGTCCTTACGAGATTCTTGAGAAAATTGGCGATCGAGCTTATCGACTTGCACTTCCTCCTTCACTATCTGGGATACATGATGTCTTTCATGTATCGATGTTGCGTAAGTATATGCCAGATGTTTCTCATGTCATTCAACCTGACGAAGCTGAACTTGATCAGACATTGAGCTATGTGGAACAACCGATACAGATTCTTGATCGGAAAGAAAAGAAGCTCAAAACGAAGAATATTCCACTCGTGAAAGTTCAGTGGAGTCGTCATGGCATTGAGGAAGCGACATGGGAGACAGAAGCCAACATGCGACAGAAACACCCCGAATTATTTCAATAATGTAAGTATTGATCTAACTTTGATACTATTACTTTTGATGCTTTCATTGATAGAATGATGTGCGATTTCGAGGGCGAAATCATTTCTTAGAGGGGGAGAAATGTAAGGCTCGAGATTTATTAATCCTCATCGATGCGATATTCGATAGTGTGAGAGTGCATGACATTGCATGAGAACACTAAATAAAATGAGGGTAGGAAAGACATGAGAAAAGATGTGAAAGGTGAAGAATAAATGTAAAAGGCCGAAGCTATGGCGCATATGCGCGAAGGAATGCGCGCATATGCATGAAAATTCCAGTAGCAGTGGCGCATATGCGCGGAAAGAGTGGCGCATATGCGCGACATGTACAGCAGCCTCGGCGCATATGCGCGAGAGTAGTGGCGCATATGCGCGGAACGTCCAGAACCATTGGCGCATATGCGCGAGTTTAGTGGCGCATATGCGCGAGTGCTAAATCTGCCGAGACAGTAGGTTCGGCGCATATGCGCGAATAATGCCGCGCATATGCGCGAGACGTGTATTGCAAAGAACAAGCCATGTGTTCGAAACATGCAAAATATATATAGCATTGCACGAATTCCTCTCCATTTTGCAGCAAGACTCGGAAGTTTCAGAGGAAAGTTCAACTTTTCTTTATCCTTTTAAATTGTGGTTTAACAAGAGTTAGCCATCCATACTTTAATCCGATTGCGGTTTTGAACTCCTTGCATCAAAGGCTACAAAGTGATGTAAGTTTTATGTAATTTCAACAAGTTTCGAAATTCAGATGGTTGGGAAATGAGAATATGATAGTTATATTGTGTTCTTGACATATTGAGCATGATATAATTGTAAACGGATCAAAGAAATGAGATCATATGCATTTCCTATGAATTTCAGTATGATTTATGAATTGTTGGGATAGAATTATTGTGTTTTGGAGGAATATTGTATTAGATTATGACTGAAAATGAGATAGTGTTGATATTTGTTGAGATTTGGATTGACCGGTATCGAGAATTACGCCGTTATGCCATCGACATGTATTGAGATCGCGTAGTGACTTGGATATATGTTGATTTAGATTAGAAATTGATAGAGTGCGTATCCACATTTCCATTTCAGATACGTATTGGCGACCGTGACAGCGATTCTACGACGAAAGGTATAGTACATGTTTTGTTTGGGGAATTACGACTCAAATGAGATCACATTTGAGTTTCCCAACCAAAATCACATACTTGTTTTATTGTTCATACCTTGATATGATTATGATTGTTATAGATTTGTTTATAGAACTTGTATTCAGATCTTGCTATGCTTTGTTTACAGATCATGTAGCATTGCATTATGCTTGCTTACAGATTTTGTATTCATGCATTAAGATAGGGCAGTCTGGAGATCAGGCAGACTACTAGATGTTCGGCGATATCTCAGCTTAGGGGAAGATCACCGCCCATATTGTAGACGCGGATACAGATCAGGCCGAAGTCTAGGAATAAGACGTACAGCACCTCGATTGGTAGGGTAGGTGACAGCCAGTGACGTCTTATTCACAACGGGATCCCTAGGGTTCTAGTCGAGTCGAGTCTAGACATGATTAGATTCACATTGCATGATTATATATGAATGACATTCATATTAGCATGTTTCATGTTTTAGATTGTTTATATGCATGTTACATGTTTATACTGGGATTTGTTCTCACCGGTTTTACGGCTGTTGTTATGTCTGTATGTGTGCATAACAACAGGTGGGGCAGGATCTGGGTCACGACAGAGATGAGCGATGGACATAGCGTGGTGATCACGGGCCTAGCAGATGGACTAGTAGAGTTACTTTTATCTTGTACTGTATTTCACTACAAGTTACAGAGGATGGATTAAAACAAGAAATGTTGTATCCTATGTTTGTATATTACGTTTGCATGTTGTAAAATAAATAAAGAACTGATGTTGTTTAGTTACATTTGAGTAATGTAAAAAGCGAAAATTTGACCCACTTTTATATTATTGATCCATTTAATCCCAAGAAAAAGAATTAGAGCCCGGGTCCCCACATATATGGTCGAAAGAAAGAGTGAACAAAAAAGTGAGATGACCATAGAAAAGAAAAAAGAGAGAGAAAAAGAGGCCAAAGAAAAAGAAAAGAAAAATAATTTGATGGCCCAAAGGAGTGAAAAGAGTGAGGATGAGAGTTGTTTATTATTGCATAAACCATTACATGTACCTTTGTACAAAGTGGTTTATCCATATTGTGATGATATAGCCGGTTCAATCCCTAGCATTGTTAATTTTTCTTTGCAGGATTCTATTGGTGTCATGATGTGGAAGAGAGCAAGTATAGATGGTGTGGGAAATCCATGGGATGACCCATATGACTTCGAAGGCAATCAAGGTGAGGTAAGGTTAGTTGCCAACGCAACAACCATGAGGTATGATTTGCTTCCTTACCTTAATTCATTGTTGTTTTGTTTGCAAGAATTATGGGGACAAGTTGAAAATGTGATGTTTAGAGGATGTGAATGTGGTTTAGTCTTGTTACCTAAGCGTCATACTATTGAGAATGAATATGCATTGCATGAATTAGATTCAAATGTTATTGATTTTGAGTGTTCAAAGATTGTCCAATTGACACTTTGTCATGGCAATGACCTATGTGCATTAGGATTAAATTCATGTGGTGAGTTGAATGAAAACATGGATAGTACATTTAGTGTGTTCTATTTGCATGATTCCTACTTGTGTGATGAAGACTTTGGGAAGAGCATGAATGAATATAAGAATTTCTTTGTCCATGATGAATATAATTTTAAGGAGATTAAGTTGTTCATGTTATGCTCATTTTATGAGTTATGTACTAGTGATGCATATAGTGGTGTTTTTATCTTTGATAAAATGCATGATTATATGTGTTGGTTGCATATGAAGAGGTATGTTGAGTGGGATTGTGAGGCATGCATTGCATATAAGAGATTGACATTTTGCCTAGATTCTTATATCGTGCATGAACTATGTCTTATTCCTAGTGAGCTATGGTCGTACACGTGTATGGATATCATTTGTGTGTTGACTAGGTCTAAGAAAGGGAGGAACTTAATTTTCGTGATACTTAATGGTATTTTATCATTTGGTGTCATTTATTATTTGGTGTATGTTGAAATTGATGAGTTCATAGGAAAGACAACTGTGATGTTGGAGTTTCCAGTGCTGATGGAGCGAGCTAGCAATAGCGCCTACGAACTTGAATTGAAAGGTAAGCATGTTGATAATTTGATTATTGTTATTACTAACTTGCTTCGTTTTTGTGTAGGACGGCAAGATTTGAGGACAAATCTTTTTGAAGAAGGGGAGTATGATGTGAACGTGGCCGGGCATGGTGTTCAAATTATTGATAAGCAAGGGAGAAGGGCTCGTGATGCATGGGAGCACGTTGGAAAGCCGAAGGAACATTATTCAAGCATTATTTTGAAGAACCGAGGCTGCACGGACCCAAGCACGGACCAGTACACGGGGTCCGTGTCCATTACACTTGAGGAAGAGAAATCCCGAGCCTACACGGACCCGAGCACGGACCTGTACACGGGGTCCGTGTCTACTACTTTCGAGCCATGAAAATTACAGTGCCTACACGGACCCCCTTCCGGACCTCTACACGGGGTCCGTGCCCTTTAGTTTTGACGGAGAGTTATTTTCCTAAATAAGAGTTTTATTTATTTTGGTAGCTAGATTTCATATCTTTTTGATTTGTAGTCAATATATAGACGAATTTTATTGATTGTAAAAACAACAATTGATTATTATTCATCTTTTATGATATTGAGAATTCTCTCAACACAAGCTTAAGTTTCGTTATAACTTTTGCGTTGTATCAAATCAAACTTATCAAAAGATTTATCTTTTGTGGCGTTTGTCGATCGATTTTCACGAGGGTTGCCAAGGGCGGGTTCTTTGGAGGTTCTCTTGAAACGCGATTGTTTCTCTCGTGTTTATTTGTTGCTAAACTCTTGCTAGTTTAGAGGTGAATATCACACATATCCATTACTTGTTTCAAAGATCGGGAAAACACACGAGTCTTGTTATCGTAATTGAATAGAGGGTGCGATTGTTTAATCGTGTTTGCTATTTATTCGTATCGAGATTCACGTCATAATTTATGGGCTAAACTTGGCACAAAATTGTTGTTTTCTACTACTTGTCATCCTCAAACGGATGGACAAACTGAAGTTGTCAATAGAACTTTGGGAACACTTTTGCGTGCTATTCTTAAAAAGAACTTGGATTGACATTTCTCTGGACTTTATTTTGGAGTTGCCTAGGCCTAAGAAGGGGAGGGATTCTATTTTTGTAGTTGTGGATAGATTCTCTAAGATGGCACATTTTATAGCTTATCATGAAACCGATGATGCTTCAAACATTACGGATTTGTTCTTTAGAGAAGTCGCTAGGTTGCATGGCATGCCTAGGAATATTGTTTCTCGTCGCAATGTTAAATTCTTGAGTTACTTTTGGAAGACTTTATGGGCTGAACTTGGCACATAATTGTTGTTTTCTACTACTTGTCATCCTCAAACAGATGGACAAACTGAAGTTGTCAATATAACTTTGGGAACACTTTTGCGTGCTATTCTTAAAAAGAACTTGGATTGACATTTCTATGGATTTATTTTGGGGTTGTCGTGGATAGATTCTCTAAGATGGCACATTTTATAGCTTGTCATAAAACCGATGATGCTTCAAACATTGCGGATTTGTTCTTTAGAGAAGTCGCTAGGTTGCATGGCATACCTAGGACTATTGTTTCCTTCGCAATGTTAGATTTTTGAGTTACTTTTGGAATAATTTATGGGCTAAACTTGGCACAAAATTGTTGTTTTCTACTACTTGTCATCCTCAAACGGATGGACAAACTGAAGTTGTCAATAGAACTTTGGGAACACTTTTGCGTGCTATTCTTAAAAAGAACTTGGATTGACATTTCTATGGAATTTATTTTGGGGTTGCATAGGACTAAGAAGGGGATGTATTCTATTTTTGTTGTTGTGGATAGATTCTCTAAGATGGCACATTTTATAGCTTGTCATAAAACCGATGATGCTTCAAACATTGCGGATTTGTTCTTTAGAGATGTCGCTAGGTTGCTTGAAATGCCTAGGATTATTGTTTCTGGTCGCGATGTTAAATTCTTGAGTTACTTTTTGAAGACTTTAAGGGCTGAACTTGGCACAAAATTGTTGTTTTCTATTACTTGTCATCCTCAAACGGATGGACAAACTGAAGTTGTCAATATAACTTTGGGAACACTTTTGCGTGCTATTCTTAAAAATAACTTGGATTGACATTTCTATGGACTTTATTTTGGGGTTGTTGTGGATAGATTCTCTAAGATGGCACATTTTATAGCTTGTCATAAAATCGATGATGCTTCAAACATTGCGGATTTGTTCTTTAGAGAAGTCGCTAGGTTGCATGGCATGCCTAGGACTACTGTTTCTCGTCGCAATGTTAAATATTTGAGTAACTTTTGGAATAATTTATGGGCTAAATTTGGCACAAAATTGTTGTTTTCTACTACTTGTCATCCTCAAACGGATGGAAAGACTGAAGTTGTCAATAGAACTTTGGGAACACTTTTCCGTGCTATTCTTAAAAAGAACTTGGATTGACATTTCTATGGACTTTATTTTGGGGTTGCCTAGGACTAAGAAGGGGATGTATTCTATTTTTCTTGTTGTGGATAGATTCTCTAAGATGACACATTTTATAGCTTGTCATAAAACCGATGATGCTTCAAACATTGCGGATTTGTTGTTTAGAGAAGTCGCTAGGTTGCTTGGCATGCCTAGGACTATTGTTTCTGGTCGCGATGTTACATTCTTGAGTTACTTTTGGAAGACTTTATGGGCTGAACTTGGCACAAAATTGTTGTTTTCTACTACTTGTCATCCTCAAACGGATGGACAAACTGAAGTTGTCAATATAACTTTGGGAACATTTTATAGCTTGTCATAAAACCGATGATGCTTCAAACATTGCGGATTTGTTCTTTAGAGAAGTCGCTAGGTTGTTTGGCATGCCTATGACTATTTTTTCTGGTCGCGATGTTATATTCTTGAGTTACTTTTGGAAGACTTTATGGGCTGAACTTGGCACAAAATTGTTGTTTTCTACTACTTGTCATCCTCAAACGGATGGACAAACCGAAGTTGTCAATAGAACTTTGGGAACACTTTTGCGTGCTATTCTTAAAAAGAACTTGGATTGACATTTCTCTGGACTTTATTTTGGAGTTGCCTAGGCCTAAGAAGAGGAGGGATTCTATTTTTGTAGTTGTGGATAGATTCTCTAAGATGGCACATTATTTAGCTTGTCATGAAACCGATGATGCTTCAGACATTCCGGATTTGTTCTTCAGAGAAGTCGCTAGGTTGCATGGCATGCCTAGGACTATTGTTTCTCGTCGCATTGTTAAATTTTTGAGTTACTTTTGGAATAATTTATGGGCTAAACTTGGCACAAAATTGTTGTTTTCTACTACTTGTCATCCTCAAACGGATGGACAAACTGAAGTTGTCAATATAACTTTGGGAACACTTTTGCGTGCTATTCTTAAAAAGAACTTGGATTGACATTTCTATGGACTTTATTTTGGGGTTGTTGTGGATAGATTCTCTAAGATGGCACATTTTATAGCTTGTCATAAAACCGATGATGCTTCAAACATTGCGGATTTGTTCTTTAGAGAAGTCGCTAGGTTGCATGGCATACCTAGGACTATTGTTTCTCGTCGCAATGTTAGATTTTTGAGTTACTTTTGGAATAATTTATGGGCTAAACTTGGCACAAAATTGTTGTTTTCTACTACTTGTCATCCTCAAACGGATGGACTAACAGAAGTTGTCAATAGAACTTTGGGAACACTTTTGCGTGCTATTCTTAAAAAGAACTTGGATTGACATTTCTATGGACTTTATTTTGGGGTTGTTGTGGATAGATTCTCAAAGATGGCACATTTTATAGCTTGTCATAAAACCGATGATGCTTCAAACATTGCGGATTTGTTCTTTAGAGAAGTCGCTAGGTTGCATGGCATGCCTAGGACTATTGTTTCTCGTCGCAATGTTAGATTTTTGAGTTACTTTTGGAATAATTTATGGGCTCAACTTGGCACAAAAATATTGTTTTCTACTACTTGTCATCCTCAAACGGATGGACAAACTGAAGTTGTCAATAGAACTTTGGGAACACTTTTGCGTGCTATTCTTAAAAAGAACTTGGATTGACATTTCTCTGGACTTTATTTTGGAGTTGCCTAGGCCTAAGAAGATGAGGGATTCTATTTTTGTTGTTATGGATAGATTCTCTAATATGGCACATTTTATAGCTTGTCATAAAACCGATGTTGGTTCAAACATTACGGATTTGTTCTTTAGAGAAGTCGCTAGGTTGCTTGGCATGCCTAGGACTATTGTTTCTGGTCGCGATGTTAAATTCTTGAGTTACTTTTGGAAGACTTTATGGGCTGAACTTGGCACAAAATTGTTGTTTTCTACTACTTGTCATTTTCAAACAGATGGACAAACTGAAGTTGTCAATAAAACTTTGGGAACACTTTTGCGTGATATTCTTAAAAAGAACTTGGATTGACATTTCTATGGACTTTAGTTGGGGTTGCCTAGGCCTAAGAAGAGGAGGGATTCTATTTTTGTAGTTGTGGATAGATTCTCTAAGATGGCACATTTTATAGCTTGTCATGAAACCGATGATGCTTCAAACATTACGGATTTGTTCTTTAGAGAAGTCGCTAGGTTGCGTGGCATGCCTAGGACTATTGTTTCTCGTCGCAATGTTAAATTTTTGAGTTACTTTTGGAATAATTTATGGGCTAAACTTGGCACAAAATTGTTGTTTTCTACTACTTGTCATCCTCAAACGGATGGACAAACTGAAGTTGTCAATATAACTTTGGGAACACTTTTGTGTGCTATTCTTAAAAAGAACTTGGATTGACATTTCTATGGACTTTATTTTGGGGTTGTTGTGGATAGATTCTCTAAGATGGCACATTTTATAGCTTGTCATAAAACCGATGATGCTTCAAACATTGAAGATTTGTTCTTCAGAGAAGTCGCTAGGTTGCATGGCATGCCTAGGACTATTGTTTCTCGTCGCAATGTTAAATTTTTGAGTTTCTTTTGGAATAATTTATGGGCTAAACTTGGCACAAAATTGTTGTTTTCTACTGCTTGTCATCCTCAAACGGATGGACAAAGTGAAGTAGTCAATAGAACTTTGGGAACACTTTTGCGTGCTATTCTTAAAAAGAACTTTGGTTGACATTTCTATGGAATTTATTTTGGGGTTGCATAGGACTAAGAAGGGGATGTATTCTATTTTTGTTGTTGTGGATAGATTCTCTAAGATGGCACATTTTATAGCTTGTCATAAAACCGATGATGCTTCAAACATTGCGGATTTGTTCTTTAGAGAAGTCGCTAGGTTGCTTGGAATGCCTAGGACTATTGTTTCTGGTCGCGATGTTAAATTCTTGAGTTACTTTTTGAAGACTTTAAGGGCTGAACTTGGCACAAAATTGTTGTTTTCTACTACTTGTCATCCTCAAACGGATGGACAAAGTGAAGTTGTCAATAGAACTTTGGGAACACTTTTGCGTGCTATTCTTAAAAAGAACTTGGATTGACATTTCTATGTACTTTATTTTGGGGTTGCCTAGGACTAAGAAGGGGATGTATTCTATTTTTGTTGTTGTGGATAGATTCTCTAAGATGGCACATTTTATAGCTTGTCATAAAACCGATGATGCTTCAAACATTGCGGATTTGTTCTTTAGAGAAGTCGCTAGGTTTCTTGGCATGCCTAGGACTATTGTTTCTGGTCGCGATGTTAAATTCTTGAGTTACATTTGGAAGACTTTATGGGCTGAACTTGGCACAAAATTATTGTTTTCTACTACTTGTCATCCTCAAACGGATGGACAAACTGAAGTTGTTAATAGAACTTTGGGAACACTTTTGCGTGCTATTCTTAAAAAGAACTTGGATTGACATTTCTCTGGACTTTATTTTGGAGTTGCCTAGGCCTAAGAAGAGGAGGGATTCTATTTTTGTAGTTGTGGATAGATTCTCTAAGATGGCACATTTTATAGCTTGTCATGAAACCGATGATGCTTCAAACATTCCGGATTTGTTCTTTAGAGAAGTCGCTAGGTTGCATGGCATGCCTAGGACTATTGTTTCTCGTCGCAATGTTAAATTTTTGAGTTACTTTTGGAATAATTTATGGGCTAAACTTGGCACAAAATTGTTGTTTTCTACTACTTGTCATCCTCAAACAGATGGACAAACTGAAGTTGTCAATAGTACTTTGGGAACACTTTTGCGTGCTATTCTTAAAAAGAACTTGGATTGACATTTCTCTGGACTTTATTTTGGAGTTGCCTAGGCCTAAGAAGAGGAGGGATTCTATATTTGTAGTTGTGGATAGATTCTCTAAGATGGCACATTTTATAGCTTGTCATGAAACCGATGATGCTTCAAACATTACGGATTTGTTCTTTAGAGAAGTCGCTAGGTTGCATGGCATGCCTAGGAATATTGTTTCTCGTCGCAATGTTAAATTTTTGAGTTACTTTTGGAATAATTTATAGGCTAAACTTGGCACAAAATTGTTGTTTTCTACTACTTGTCATCCTCAAACGGATGGACAAACTGAAGTTGTCAATATAACTTTGTGATATGAATCTGGCTAGGCACCGTGTGCAAATGTTTGGGGAAAGATTTAAGTAGCGTTGTTGTTCCGGACTTTCAAGCTTGACTGTGATAAAAGATGATGAATCAAGCATATTCAAGCAAGTGGTGGACTTCAACAAAGAATTGCCGAAGGACCAGCGCACCCGCGCTCAAAACAGGGCCGCACCCGCGGTCAAGTTGCCGAAGGCATAGCGCTCCCGCGCTCAAAACAGGGCCGCACCCGCGGTCATGTTTTATAAAAAAAAAAAAAAAATTTTTTTTTTAAAAAAAAAATTTTTTTCGAAGACAGAGCGCACCCGCGGTCCTTACGTCACCGCACCCGCGTTGTTCTGGCGGACTTGCGTGTCAAATTTGCTAATTAGCTCAATCAAGCTTTTCACACTACTTTTCTTGTATTTTATTGCTTATATAATTGATGTATCATTGTTGAACGAAAATATACATTGAATGATATGAAAATTGTTTGAGTTTTTCTCAACTTTCAAAGCTTTAAGCTTTGTTCTTCTCAAAGAAGAAAAACAAATCAAACTTATCAGAGATTTCATCTTTGTGGCGTTTGTCGATTGTTTCTTCGCTCGGATTGTCAAAACAAGTTCTTTGAAGGTTCGTTCGAGATTCAATTGTTATCCTCGTTGATATTTGTTGCTAAGATTTAATATCTTAGAGGTGAATATCACAAATCTTTACTTGTTTCAAAAGATCGGGACAACATAAAAGATCCTTGTTTGTTATTGAGTTGAGGGTGCGATTCTGATAATCGTGTTTGCTTCTCATTCGTACTTGGATTCTCATCATTTGGTATCAGAGCTTTGGCTCATTGAAATCATGTAAGTATCTTGTTCTTCATTTTCAGATCTGTCTAAAAATAAAATAAAAATATAAATTTCGTTCTGTTATCAGATCTGTGTTATTCCTTCGTTTCTGTTTTCAGATCTGTGTTATCTATTCGTTGTTATTCAAGATCTTTCCAAAAAAATTTCGATTCTGTTTTCAGATCCGTGTTATCCTTTGTGTTGTTGTAAGATCTGCGTTATTCTAGTGTTCTTTGTTTTGTGCAGTCCAAGTGAGACAGTTGCAAGTGTCCACGAGTTGAATCTCGTTAGTTTGATATACAAATACAAAGCTTGACATCTTAGAGAGAACTATCAAATTTGAGTGAAAAACACTTGAGTGCGAACGTTATTTCTTTGGAGTGATCGGTGAGTATTTTGTAGTGAGGAAAAAAAAGAGACGAGTGAATTTTCATTGGAGTGATCAGTGAGGATTCGTGGTGAGGAAACTTATCTTTTATTGTTTTATACTAACCTTTTCCTGCAGGTATAATGGTTGACGATCGACAATTTCAAACAATGTTAGAAGGGGTGGATAAAATATGGGAGAAGGAGTTTAAGCCTCTACGAAAAAAATATATGGGTTATGAAGAAGAGGCGATGCATGATAGGCATGTTGATGAGCGTAGTCGAGGTAGTGGAGTTGAAAGAAGTAGAACATGGCATTTACATCATGATGATGATAGGCGATGTGAGGAGGATAGAGGAGGTGGCCGGAGATGTGAATATAGCAAATATGAATATCAAGGTACATTTTTAAAAATTCAATTTCTAGTACTTGTGATGTTATATGTTGTTGGTGTTTAGAAATTGGTCATGATATCAATCATTGTCCACGTGATGAGGTGACCATAATAAAATCGCTAGTTGAGCTTAATTCTCAAATGGAGGGTGATGTTGTGAGTGAGTTTGAATCCCGAATGGAGGATGATGTTGTAGAAGAACCTGAATTTGAGGTTGTGTTTGAGATAGTTTTTGATGATAGTATTCCACTAGTTGATGAGTCTAATGATGTTAAATTGTGTATAGTGGAAAGTGAATCATTGAGTGGTAAAGAAATGTGTGATTTGTCTATTAAGGAGGAGGAGAGTAGGCAAGAAGAAACTTTGTTGCTCAAAACATTTGAAGAAAAACATATTTCTTATGATCAATTGAAACGAAAAGAAATTCTTGATGATCAATTGAAGTTTATTGAAATAAGTGTAAAAAAATGTGAAATGGCCGAAAGAAAGAGTGAACAAAAGAGTGAGATGACCATAGAAAATAAAAAAGAGATAAAAGATGAAACAGAAAAAGAGGCCAAAGAAAAAGAAAGAAAAAATGAATTAAAGGCCCAAAAGAGTAAAAAGAGTGAGGTTGAGAATTATGTATTTTTGAATAAACCCTTTAAAGTACCTTTGTACAAAGTGGTTTATTGTCATTGTGATGATATAGCCGGTTCAATCCCGAGCGATGTTAATTCTTCTTTGCAGGATTATTGTGATGGCATGATGAAGAGGAGAACAATTGTTGATGGAGTGAAAATGCGGTGGAACCATCCATATGACGTTGAGAGCAATTATCGTGAGGTAAGAGTAGTTGCCAACACAACAATCATGAGGTATGATTTTCGTTTTGATCCTAGTTCATTGTTGTGTTGTATTCAAGATTTGGGAATGAATGTTGAAAAAGTTATGTTTATAGAATTTAACTGTGAATTGTTGTTGTTACCGGGGGTTCAAAGAATTGAGAATGTTGACATATTGCATAATGTAAATTCAAATGTTATGGATTGGGAGTTTCCACAAGTTGTCCAATGGATGAGATTTTGTCATGGCAATAAATTATATACATTAGACTTAGATTTTTGTGATGAGATAATATATTGCATTGATAGTACATGTGACGTGTCCTATTTCCATGATTTATATTTGATTGGTGATGGTTGTGAAGATTACATGGATCGTATATTTAGTGTGTTATATTTGCATGATTTATGCTTGTTTGATGGTTTTGAGAGGTTCAAGGATGAACATAATTATTTCTTTGTTCATGATGAATACCTGTTTAAAGAAAATAAATTTTTCATCGTACATCCATTGCATGAGTTTTTAATTGATATTGAGGTACATGACATGTGTTTAATTGGTAGCCATGAAATAACTAGAGCCATAGATATGATGCATGAATTTTTACATGGTTGCATATGAGGAGGTATATTGAGTAGAATTGTGAAACATGCATTGCACGTAAGAATTTTTATGATCATAATGAATACAATTTTAAGGAGGATAAATTGTTTATTCTAAATTCATTGCATGAGTTACGCGCTGTTAATGCATATAGTGGTGTATTTATCTTTGAAAAAAATGCATGATTATATGTGTTGGTTGTATATGAAGAAGTATGTTAAATGGTGTAGTCAAGGGTGCAGTGGATATGAGAAAAGGGCATCTAAGTTTGATTCTTATGTGTTGTATCAATTACATCTTATTCCTAGTGAAATATGGTCGAACAAGTGTATGGAATTTGTTATGTTGCTAACTAGGTCTAAGAAGGGGAGGAATCTGATATTTGTGATCCTTAGTAATATTTTATCATTTGGTGTCATATGTTATTTGATGTTTGGTGAGGCTGATGAATACATAGGGAAGACGACCGTGAATTTGGGATTTCGAGTGCTGATGGAGCGAGCACCTGAAAACGTCTACAATCTTGAGCTTAAAGGTAAGCATGTTGATAATATACTTCTTGTTATTACTAACTTGCTTCGTTTTTATATAGGTAGACAAGATTTGAGGACAAATCTTTTTGAAGAAGGGGAGTATGATATGAATCTGGCTAGGCACCGTGTGCAAATGTTTGGGGAAAGATTTAAGTAGCGTTGTTGTTCCGGACTTTCAAGCTTGACTGTGATAAAAGATGATGAATCAAGCATATTCAAGCAAGTGGTGGACTTCAACAAAGAATTGCCGAAGGACCAGCGCACCCGCGCTCAAAACAGGGCCGCACCCGCGGTCAAGTTGCCGAAGGCATAGCGCACCGGCGCTCAAAACAGGGCCGCACCCGCGGTCATGTTTTAAATTTTTTTTTTTTAAAAAAAAAAAAAATTTTCGAAGCCAGAGCGCACCCGCGGTCCTTACGTCACCGCACCCGCGTTGTTCTGGGGGACTTGCGTGTCAAATTTGCTAATTAGCTCAATCAGGCTTTTCACACTACTTTTCTTGTATTTTATTGCTTATATAATTGATGTATCATTGTTGAACGAAAATATACATTGAATGATATGAAAATTGTTTGAGTTTTTCTCAACTTTCAAAGCTTTAAGCTTTGTTCTTCTCAAAGAAGAAAACCAAATCAAACTTATCAAAGATTTCATCTTTGTGGCGTTTGTCGATTGTTTCTTCGCTCGGATTGTCAAAACAAGTTCTTTGAAGGTTCGTTCGAGATTCAATTGTTATCCTCGTTGATATTTGTTGCTAAGATTTAATATCTTAGAGGTGAATATCACAAATCTTTACTTGTTTCAAAAGATCGGGACAACATAAAAGATCCTTGTTTGTTATTGAGTTGAGGGTGCGATTATGATAATCGTGTTTGCTTCACATTCGTACTTGGATTCTCATCACTTTGGGAACACTTTTGCGTGCTATTCTTAAAAAGAACTTGGATTGACATTTCTATGGACTTTATTTTGGGGTTGTTGTGGATAGATTCTCTAAGATGGCACATTTTATAGCTTGTCATAAAACCGATGATGCTTCAAACATTGCGGATTTGTTCTTTAAAGAAGTCGCTAGGTTGCATGGCATGCCTAGGACTATTGTTTCTCGTCGCAATGTTAAATTTTTGAGTTACTTTTGGAATAATTTATGGGCTAAACTTGGCACAAAATTGTTGTTTTCTACTACTTGTCATCCTCAAACGGATGGACAAACTGAAGTTGTCAATAGAACTTTGGGAACACTTTTCCGTGCTATTCTTAAAAAGAACTTGGATTGACATTTCTATGGAGTTTATTTTGGGGTTGCCTAGGACTAAGAAGGGGATGTATTCTATTTTTGTTGTTGTGGATAGATTCTCTAAGATGGCACATTTTATAGCTTGTCATAAAACCGATGATGCTTCAAACATTGCGGATTTGTTGTTTAGAGAAGTCGCTAGGTTGCTTGGCATGCCTAGGACTATTGTTTCTGGTCGCGATGTTAAATTCTTGAGTTACTTTTGGAAGACTTTATGGGCTGAACTTGGCACAAAATTGTTGTTTTCTACTACTTGTCATCCTCAAACGGATGGACAAACTGAAGTTGTCAATATAACTTTGGGAACATTTTATAGCTTGTCATAAAACCGATGATGCTTCAAACATTGCGGATTTGTTCTTCGCTAGGTTGCTTGGCATGCCTAGGACTATTGTTTCTGGTCGCGATTTAAATTCTTGAGTTACTTTTGGAAGACTTTAAGGGCTGAACTTGGCACAAAATTGTTGTTTTCTACTACTTGTCATCCTCAAACGGATGGTTAAACTGAAGTTGTCAATAAAACTTTGGGAACACATTTGCGTGCTATTCTTAAAAAGAACTTGGATTGACATTTCTCTGGACATTATTTTGGAGTTGCCTAGGCCTAAGAAGAGGAGGGATTCTATTTTTGTAGTTGTGGATAGATTCTCTAAGATGGCACATTTTATAGCTTGTCATGAAACCGATGATGCTTCAAACATTCCGGATTTGTTCTTTACAGAAGTCGCTAGGTTGCATGGCATGCCTAGGACTATTGTTTCTCGTCGCAATGTTAAATTTTGGAGTTACTTTTGGAATAATTTATGGGCTAAACTTGGCACAAAATTGTTGTTTTCTACTACTTGTCATCCTCAAACAGATGGACAAACTGAAGTTGTTAATATAACTTGGGGAACACTTTTGCGTGCTATTCTTAAAAAGAACTTGGATTGACATTTCTATGGACTTTATTTTGTGGTTGTTGTGGATAGATTCTCTAAGATGGCACATTTTATAGCTTGTCATCAAACCGATGATGCTTCAAACATTGCGGATTTGTTCTTTAGAGAAGTCGCTAGGTTGCATGGCATACCTAGGACTATTGTTTCTCGTCGCAATGTTAGATTTTTTAGTTACTTTTGGAATAATTTATGGGCTAAACTTGGCACAAAATTGTTGTTTTCTACTACTTGTCATCCTCAAACGGATGGACAAACTGAAGTTGTCAATAGAACTTTGGGAACACTTTTGCGTGCTATTTTTAAAAAGAACTTGGATTGACATTTATCTGGACTTTATTTTGGAGTTGCCTAGGCCTAAGAAGAGGAGGGATTCTATTTTTGTAGTTGTGGATAGATTATCTAAGATGACACATTTTATAGCTTGTCATGAAACCGATGATGCTTCAAACATTGCGGATTTGTTGTTTAGAGAAGTCGCTAGGTTGCTTGGCATGCCTAGGACTATTGTTTCTGGTCGCGATGTTAAATTCTTGAGTTACTTTTGGAAGACTTTATGGGCTGAACTTGGCACAAAATTGTTGTTTTCTACTACTTGTCATCCTCAAACGGATGGACAAACTGAAGTTGTCAATATAACTTTGGGAACATTTTATAGCTTGTCATAAAACCGATGATGCTTCAAACATTGCGGATTTGTTCTTTAGAGAAGTCGCTAGGTTGCTTGGCTTGCCTAGGACTATTGTTTCTGGTCGCGATGTTAAATTCTTGAGTTACTTTTGGAAGACTTTAAGGGCTGAACTTGGCACAAAATTGTTGTTTTCTACTACTTGTCATCCTCAAACGGATGGACAAACTGAAGTTGTCAATAGAACTTCGGGAACACTTTTGCGTGCTATTCTTAAAAAGAACTTGGATTGACATTTCTCTGGACTTTATTTTGGAGTTGCCTAGGTCTAAGAAGAGGAGGGATTCTATTTTTGTAGTTGTGGATAGATTCTCTAAGATGGCACATTTTATAACTTGTCATGAAACCGATGATGCTTCAAACATTCCGGATTGGTTCTTTAGAGAAGTCGCTAGGTTGCATGGCATGCCTAGGACTATTGTTTCTCGTCGCAATGTTAAATTTTTGAGTTACTTTTGGAATAATTTATGGGCTAAACTTGGCACAAAATTGTTGTTTTCTACTACTTGTCATCCTCAAACAGATGGACAAACTGAAGTTGTCAATATAACTTTGGGAACACTTTTGCGTGCTATTTTTAAAAAGAACTTGGATTGACATTTCTATGGACTTTATTTTGGGGTTGTTGTGGATAGATTCTCTAAGATGGCACATTTTATAGCTTGTCATAAAACCGATGATGCTTCAAACATTGCGGATTTGTTCTTTAGAGAAGTCGCTAGGTTGCATGAGATACCTAGGACTATTGTTTCTCGTCGCAATGTTAGATTTTTAGTTACTTTTGGAATAATTTATGGGCTAAACTTGGCACAAAATTGTTGTTTTCTACTACTTGTCATCCTCAAACAGATGGACAAACTGAAGTTGTCAATATAACTTTGGGAACACTTTTGCGTGCTATTCTTAAAAAGAACTTGGATTGACATTTCTATGGACTTTATTTTGGGGTTGTTGTGGATAGATTCTCTAAGATGGCACATTTTATAGCTTGTCATAAAACCGATGATGCTTCAAACATTGCGGATTTGTTCTTTAGAGAAGTCGCTAGGTTGCATGACATACCTAGGACTATTGTTTCTCGTCGCAATGTTAGATTTTTGAGTTACTTTTGGAATAATTTATGGGCTAAACTTGGCACAAAATTGTTGTTTTCTACTACTTGTCATCCTCAAACGGATGGACAAACTGAAGTTGTCAATAGAACTTTGGGAACACTTTTGCGTGCTATTCTTAAAAAGAACTAGGATCGACATTTATCTGGACTTTATTTTGGAGTTGCCTAGGCCTAAGAAGAGGAGGGATTCTATTTTTGTAGTTGTGGATAGATTCTCTATGATGACACATTTTATAGCTTGTCATGAAACCGATGATGCTTCAAACATTTTGGATTTGTTCTTTAGAGAAGTCGCTAGGTTGCATGGCATGCCTAGGACTATTGTTTCTCGTCGCAATTTTAAATTTTTGAGTTACTTTTGGAATAATTTATGGGCTAAACTTGGCACAAAATTGTTGTTTTCTACTACTTTTCATCCTCAAACGGATGGACAAACTGAAGTTGTCAATATTACTTTGGAAACATTTTATAGCTTGTCATAAAACCGATGATGCTTCAAACATTGCGGATTTGTTCTTTAGAGAAGTCGCTAGGTTGCTTGGCATGCCTAGGACTATTGTTTCTGGTCGCGATGTTAGATTCTTGAGTTACTTTTGGAAGACTTTAAGGGCTGAACTTGGCCCAAAATTGTTGTTTTCTACTACTTGTCATCCTCAAACGGATGGACAAACTGAAGTTGTCAATAGAACTTCGGGAACACTTTTGCGTGCTATTCTTAAAAAGAACTTGGATTGACATTTCTCTGGACTTTATTTTGGAGTTGTCTAGGTCTAAGAAAAGGAGGGATTCTATTTTTGTAGTTGTGGATAGATTCTCTAAGATGGCACATTTTATAGCTTGTCATGAAACCGATGATGCTTCAAACATTCCGGATTTGTTCTTTAGAGAAGTCGCTAGGTTGCATGGCATGCCTAGGACTATTGTTTCTCGTCGCAATGTTAAATTTTTGAGTTACTTTTGGAATAATTTATGGGCTAAACTTGGCACAAAATTGTTGTTTTCTACTACTTGTCATCCTCAATCAGATGGACAAACTGAAGTTGTCAATATAACTTTGGGAACACTTTTGCGTGCTATTCTTAAAAAGAACTTGGATTGACATTTCTATGGACTTTATTTTGGGGTTGTTGTGGATAGATTCTCTAAGATGGCACATTTTATAGCTTGTCATAAAACCGATGATGCTTCAAACATTGCGGATTTGTTCTTTAGAGAAGTCGCTAGGTTGCATGACATACCTAGGACTATTGTTTCTCGTCGCAATGTTAGATTTTTGAGTTACTTTTTGAATAATTTATGGGCTAAACTTGGCACAAAATTGTTGTTTTCTACTACTTGTCATCCTCAAACAGATGGACAAACTGAAGTTGTCAATATAACTTTGGGAACACTTTTGCCTGCTATTCTTAAAAAGAACTTGGATTGACATTTTTATGGACTTTATTTTGGGGTTGTTGTGGATAGATTCTCTAAGATGGCACATTTTATAGCTTGTCATAAAACCGATGATGCTTCAAACATTGCGGATTTGTTCTTTAGAGAAGTCGCTAGGTTGCATGACATACCTAGGACTATTGTTTCTCGTCGCAATGTTAGATTTTTGAGTTACTTTTGGAATAATTTATGGGCTAAACTTGGCACAAAATTGTTGTTTTCTACTACTTGTCATCCTCAAACGGATGGACAAACTGAAGTTGTCAATAGAACTTTGGGAACACTTTTGCGTGCTATTCTTAAAAAGAACTTGGATTGACATTTATCTGGACTTTATTTTGGAGTTGCCAAGGCCAAAGAAGAGGAGGGATTCTATTTTTGTAGTTGTGGATAGATTCTCTAAGATGACACATTTTATTGCTTGTCATGAAACCGATGATGCTTCAAACATTACGGATTTGTTCTTTAGAGAAGTCGCTAGGTTGCATGGCATGCCTAGGACTATTGTTTCTCGTCGCAATTTTAAATTTTTGAGTTACTTTTGGAATAATTTATGGGCTAAACTTGGCACAAAATTGTTGTTTTCTACTACTTGTCATCCTCAAACGGATGGACAAACTGAAGTTGTCAATATTACTTTGGGAACATTTTATAGCTTGTCATAAAACCGATGATGCTTCAAACATTGCGGATTTGTTCTTTAGAGAAGTCGCTAGGTTGCTTGGCATGCCTAGGACTATTGTTTCTGGTCGCGATGTTAGATTCTTGAGTTACTTTTGGAAGACTTTAAGGGCTGAACTTGGCACAAAATTGTTGTTTTCTACTACTTGTCATCCTCAAACGGATGGACAAACTGAAGTTGTCAATAGAACTTTGGGAACACTTTTGCGTGCTATTCTTAAAAAGAACTTGGATTGACATTTCTCTGGACTTTATTTTGGAGTTGCCTAGGCCTAAGAAGAGGAGGGATTCTATTTTTGTAGTTGTGGATAGATTCTCTAATATGGCACATTTTATAGCTTGTCATGAAACCGATGATGCTTCAAACATTCCGGATTTGTTCTTTAGAGAAGTCGCTAGGTTGCATGGCATGCCTAGGACTATTGTTTCTCGTCGCAATGTTAAATTTTTGAGTTACTTTTGGAATAATTTATGGGCTAAACTTGGCACAAAATTGTTGTTTTCTACTACTTGTCATACTCAAACAGATGGACAAACTGAAGTTGTCAATATAACTTTGGGAACACTTTTGCGTGCTATTCTTAAAAAGAACTTGGATTGACATTTCTATGGACTTTATTTTGGGGTTGTTGTGGATAGATTCTCTAAGATGGCACATTTTATAGCTTGTCATAAAACCGATGATGCTTCAAACATTGCGGATTTATTCTTTAGAGAAGTCGTTAGGTTGCATGGCATACCTAGGACTATTGTTTCTCGTCGCAATGTTAGATTTTTGAGTTACTTTTGGAATAATTTATGGGCTAAACTTGGCACAAAATTGTTGTTTTCTACTACTTGTCATCCTCAAACGGATGGACAAACTGAAGTTTTGTCAATAGAACTTTGGGAACAGTTGCGTGCTATTCTTAAAAAGAACTTGGATTGACATTTATCTGGACTTTATTTTGGAGTTGCCTAGGCCTAAGAAGAGGAGGGATTCTATTTTTGTAGTTGTGGATAGATTTTCTAAGATGACACATTTTATAGCTTGTCATGAAACCGATGATGCTTCAAACATTACGGATTTGTTCTTTAGAGAAGTCGCTAGGTTGCATGGCATGCCTAGGACTATTGTTTCTCGTCGCAATGTTAAATTTTTGAGTTACTTTTGGAATAATTTATGGGCTAAACTTGGCACAAAATTGTTGTTTTCTACTACTTGTCATACTCAAACAGATGGATAAACTGAAGTTGTCAATATAACTTTGGGAACACTTTTGCGTGCTATTCTTAAAAAGAACTTGGATTGACATTTCTATGGACTTTATTTTGGGGTTGTTGTGGATAGATTCTCTAAGATGGCACATTTTATAGCTTGTCATAAAACCGATGATGCTTCAAACATTGCGGATTTATTCTTTAGAGAAGTCGCTAGGTTGCATGGCATACCTAGGACTATTGTTTCTCGTCGCAATGTTAGATTTTTGAGTTACTTTTGGAATAATTTATGGGCTCAACTTGGCACAAAATTGTTGTTTTCTACTACTTGTCATCCTCAAACAGATGGACAAACTGAAGTTGTCAATAGAACTTTGGGAACACTTTTGCGTGCTATTCTTAAAAAGAACTTGGATTGACATTTCTCTGGACTTTATTTTGGAGTTGCCTAGGCCTAAGAAGAGGAGGGATTCTATTTTTGTAGTTGTGGATAGATTCTCTAAGATGGCACATTTTATAGCTTGTCATGAAACCGATGATGCTTCAAACATTACGGATTTGTTCTTTAGAGAAGTCGCTAGGTTGCATGGCATGCCTAGGACTATTGTTTCTCGTCGCAATGTTAAATTTTTGAGTTACTTTTGGAATAATTTATGGGCTAAACTTGGCACAAAATTGTTGTTTTCTACTACTTGTCATACTCAAACAGATGGACAAACTGAAGTTGTCAATATAACTTTGGGAACACTTTTGCGTGCTATTCTTAAAAAGAACTTGGATTGACATTTCTATGGACTTTATTTTGGGGTTGTTGTGGATAGATTCTCTAAGATGGCACATTTTATAGCTTGTCATAAAACCGATGATGCTTCAAACATTGCGGATTTATTCTTTAGAGAAGTCGCTAGGTTGCATGGCATACCTAGGACTATTGTTTCTCGTCGCAATGTGTGGGGACCCGGGCTCTAATTCTTTTTCTTGGGATTCAATGGATCGTTAACATAAAAAGTGGGTCAAATTTTTCGCTTTTACGTTTACTCAAATGTAATTAAACAAGCATAAGTTCTTTATTTATTTTACAATAACCATATACACACAAAGTGTAAACATGTCTTGTTCCATTTCTACTCAACAACTAATAAGTAAATATAGTACAAGGCACTGGTATAACTATTAATTCTTCTGCTCTGCCCGAGATCACCACGCTATGTCCGTCTCTCATCCTCTGCGTGACCCAGATCCTGCCCCACCTGTTGTTATGCACACATACAGACATAACAACAGCCGGAAACTCCGGTGAGAACAAATCCGCGTATAAACATGTATACATGCATATAATCAATCTAAACATGAAACATGCTATTATGAATGACAAACGTATATACATGCAATGCGAATCAAATCATGTCTAGACTCGACTCGACTATAACTCTAGGGATCCCGTGTGAATAAGACGTCAATGGCTGTCACCTACCCTCCCACTCGGGGTGACTGTACGTCTTATTCCTAGACTTCGGTCTGAGCTGTATCTATGGCTGCAATAGGAGTCGAGGCTGCTCCTAAGCTGAGATACACCGAACATCCAGATAGTTGACAATGGCTGTCAACGACTCTCCTATCTTAAATGCAATGCCTATCAGTCTGTAAACAAAGCATGCTCATATTCATATCTGAATATCATAATAATCTCATATGCTTAATACAATTCTATAATCAAAGCATAATCATTTTATAACATTTGAATATAATTCTATAAACAATTTATAAACATGATTCAACAAATACAACAATGCTAGTATGTGATTTTGGTTTGGGAAACTCAAATAAAGTCTTATTTGAGTTGTGGCTTCCCAAACAACATGATTTATACCTTTCGTTGCCCAACTCAGTCGTAGTCGAAGTCTCGAAGACGAATCTTACCGATATCAATCTGAAATGGCAATGTGGATACATATTTTATCAATTCTAACTCAACCAAGACATTTATACCATCTATATCTAGTCTTGATACAAGTTGACGGCATAACAACGTAATTCCTCGATACCGGTCAATTCCATTCTCAACATATACCAACAATTCATAACTTTCAACTCCTAATTATCATTCTAAGCATGAGAGAGTATTGAAAATCTGCATACTTAATTCTAAATATGCTAGAAAATCACAACAATAGCATATGACATCCGTTCTTTGATCCGTTTGCGAATATATCATGTTCAATACATCCAAAACACAATATAACTATCATATTATAATTTCCCAAACATCTCAATCTCAAATCATCTAGAAACTGAGTAAAACTTACATCACCTTGTAGCTAATACGGAGGGGAGTTCAAGACCGCAATCGGATTTAAGTTTCGATGTATAAATCTTACAAAATCACAATTTGAAGTGAAGGAGAACTTTGAAGCTTCTCTCTGAATTCTCTCGGTGGTTTGCTGATAAAATGGCAAGGAATTCGTACAATTTTATATATATATTGCATGCCTACACACACATGGCAAATCCTTTGAAGTACACGTATCGCGCATATGCGCGGAATCACTCGCGCATATGCGCGAGACTCGGTCTCCACAATTTACTAGCTCGCGCATATGCGCCATTCCTTCCGCGCATATGCGCCCAAGCTTCTGGACGAACCGCGCATATGCGCCAATAAACTCGCGCATATGCGCCATAGCTGCTGGAGGTGTCGCGCATATGCGCCACTTCTTTCCGCGCATATGCACCGATGCTACTGTAGATGTCGCGCATATGCGCCACTTCTCTTCGCGCATATGCGCCAACTGTTCTGTCCAAATTTGAAGATTTTCCCCTCTTGTCCATGTATTTCCTATTCTTATCTCAATTAACACTCCTCATTATATATATATATCATGCATGCTCATATATTGAGAGTGTTACGTCAATGTGGACTAATAATCTCGAGCCTTACATTTCTCCCCCTCTAAGAAATGATTTCGTCCTCGAAATCGTAGGCATTTATTAAACATACATGACAAGTAATATAATCAACACTGAAATTTACTTACATCATGTAAATAATTCGGGATGTTTCTGTCGCATATTTGCTTCTGTCTCCCACGTCGCTTCCTCGATGCCATGACGACTCCATTGGACTTTCACAAGTGGAATAATCTTCGTTCTGAGCTTCTTTTCTTTTCGATCAAGAATCTGTATGGGTTGTTCCACATAGCTCAAAGTCTGATCAAGTTCTGCTTCGTCAGGTTGAATGACATGAGAAACATCTGGCATATATTTACGCAACATCGATACATGAAAGACGTCATGTATCCCATATAGAGAAGGAGGAAGAGCAAGTCGATAAGCTCGATCGCCAATCTTTTCAAGAATCTCGTAAGGACCAATGTATCTAGGAGACAATTTCCCACGCTTGCCAAATCTGACAACGCCTCTGAATGGGGAAATTTTCAAAAACACTCTATCTCCTTGTTCAAATACCAACGGTCTACGTCTGATATTGGTGTACTTGGCTTGCCTATCCTGTGCTGTCTTCATTCTTTTCTGAATAACTTTCACCTTCTCAGTAATATCACGAATCATATCTGGACCCAGTTCTGGCACTTCTGATATATCATCCCAGTATAGCGGAGATCTGCACTTCTTACCATATAAAGCTTCAAACGGTGCCATCTCAATGCTCGTCTGATAGCTATTATTGTACGAAAATTCACAAAGAGGTAAAGAATCTTGCCAACTAGTACCAAAGTCTAGTACTACAGCTCTCAACATATCCTCTAGTGTCTGGATAGTCCGCTCTGACTGTACGTCTGTCTGAGGATGGTAAGCAGTACTCAGGTGTAATGTCGTACCTAAAGCCTGCTGTAAACTGTGCCAGAAGTGTGAAGTAAATCGTGGATCACGATCTGATACGATAGACTTTGGCACACCATGTAACCTGACTACCTCTCGAACATATACCTCTGCCATCTGATCGTGTCTGTAAGTCATTCTATACGGAATGAAACAAGCTGATTTGGTCAGTCGGTCGATAACGACCCAAATCGCATCGCAGCCTCGAGAAGATCGGGGTAACTTCGTCACAAAATCCATGGAAATGTGGTCCCATTTCCATTCAGGAATAGACAAACTCTGAAGTAACCCTCCGGGTTTCTTCCTCTCGGCCTTCACTTGTTGGCAATTCAAGCATTTAGATACAAATTCCGCAATGTCTGACTTCATCTGCTTCCACCAGAACTGTGTCTTCAGATCATTGTACATCTTTCGGCCACCAGGATGAATACTAAACCGACTACAGTGTGCTTCAGACATAATCTGATGTCTCAAATCTGAAACATTCGGCACAAGAAGACGGTTATTTACGTACAACACATGCTCACGCAGCTGATATTCTGATACATGTCCTGTTCGGACCATTTGAATCGATTTCTGTACATTCTGATCTGTTCTTTGTGCTTCTTTTATTCTCCTGATCAAATTTGGTTCAACTTGGATAGCAGCAAGTCGTAGTGGCTTCCTATCTATATCAAATTCTAATCCAGAAAAACAGCAATTTTCCACGAGTTTTGTAACACCTATCGTCGATAAGGATAAGGCACATACCTTTCGACTCAAGGCATCAGCTGCTGCATTCGACTTTCCCGGATAATATTTAATCTCACAATCAAAATCTTTTAACAGATCAAGCCATCTACGCTGTCGCATATTCAAGTCCAACTGAGAAAACAAGTACTTTAAGCTTTTATGGTCTGAATAGATCTCGAATTTCTCGCCATAAAGATAATGGCGCCAAATCTTCAGTGCAAATACGATAGCGGCCAATTCAAGATCATGAATGGGATATCGAGTCTCGTGAGTCTTCAACTGTCTTGAGGTATATGCAATCACATGACCTCGCTGCATAAGAATATATCCCAAACCTCTGTGAGAAGCATCACAATATACAACAAAATTACCTGTACCTGAAGGAATCATCAGGACAGGTGCGCTGGTCAGCCTTTTCTTCAATTCCAGAAAGCTCGACTCACACTCTTCAGACCATAGGAATGGTGCATTCTTCTGTGTCAATTGTGTAATTGGCTTCGCAATACGGGAGAAATCTTGGATGAATCGCCTATAGTATCCCGCTAGACCCATGAAACTGCGTATTTCAGGTACAGAAGTCGGTCTCGGCCAACTAATCACAGCTTCCACTTTACTCGGATCTACGGAGATACCATCTCCCGATATGATATGTCCCAAAAAAACAACTCGGTTCAACCAAAATTCGCACTTTGACAATTTGGCATACAATCTCTCATTTCTCAGTGTTTGTAACACAATTCTGAGATGTTCTGCATGCTCATTCCTGTTCTTAGAATACACCAGAATATCATCGACAAAGACAATAACAAAATCATCCAAATACCTCTGAAAGATTTGATTCATTAAGCCCATGAATACCGCCGGAGCATTTGTCAAACCAAAAGGCATAACAATGAATTCGTAATGTCCATACCTGGTTCGAAATGCTGTCTTCGGTATGTCTACATCTCGAACTCGAAGCTGATGATATCCGGATCGTAAATCCATCTTGGAATATACAGACGATCCCTGTAGTTGATCAAATAAATCATCAATCCTCGGCAATGGGTATTTATTCTTTATCGTGGCCTTATTCAATTGCCTGTAATCGATACACAGCCGCATCGATCCATCTTTCTTTCGCACAAATAGCACTGGAGCGCCCCAAGGAGATACACTAGGCCTGATATATCCCTTGGCTAGCAGATCTTCCAACTGTGTTTTCAATTCCTTCAGTTCTATCGGCGCCATCCTATACGGAGCTCTCGAAATAGGAGTGGTACCTGGAATCAAATCAATACTAAAATCTACCTCTCTCACTGGAGGTAACCCCGGAATCTCCTCTGGAAATACATCTGCAAACTCCCGTACAACTGGCAAATCTGCCAATGTCGGGCTCGATTTTTGTACATCTACAGCATACACAAGGAACCCATCTGCTCCTTTCTGCAATAATTTATTCATGGACAAAGCCGAAATCAAGGGAATCTGAGATCTGGAACCCTTACCGTAGAATTTCCACTCCTCTGCCATTTCTGGTCTGAACCTGACAATCTTGTGAAAACAATCCACGGTGGCTCTGTACTTTGTTAACATATCAATACCCACTATACAGTCAAAGTCAGCTAGCCCAAGTACTATGCAATCTAGATCAATTTCATGACCCTCAAACTGTAAGATGCAATGTCTAACCGTAGTCACCGATATTAATCCACTTCCTAACGGAGAAGTAATAGACACGACATCTAACAAAGACTCAACAGGCAATGAATGCGATAATGCAAATCGTTCTGATATGAATGTATGCGATGCACCCGTATCTATCAATATATAAGCAGGATAACCGCAAAGAGAACAGTTACCTGCTATGACATCATCTGTGGCATCCTGTGCTTGCTCCTCTGTCAACGCAAACACCTGAGCCTGTTGTCGGGTCGGCTGACTCCCAGTATGACCACCTCTGGCTCGAGGCTGGGTCTGTGCAGGTGACGGCTGAAAGGAGTGAACGGATGAAGCTTGCCTCTCAGGCTGAGTCACTGATGCAGAAGACCCTGCACCCTGAAATCTCGATGAACCAGTTCTCTGAGGACAGACCTTGGCATAATGCCCCTGTTGCTTACATATATTGCATTTACCCAATACACCCTGACATTGTTCTGTGGCATGCTTACCTCCACAAGTACCGCAATATCCACTCGTCACCTCTAAACTCTGGCCAGGACCTCTCTGTCTTGACCCGCTGGAGCTTGAAGAGCTGCTCCCTGCCCTCTTAAACTGTTTGCCCTTTGCTTTCAGCTGATCTCTGCGTCCACTACTGCTACCACCACTTTCAATTCTGGGAGAAGATTGCACGGGAGGTAGTGGCGGTCTAGGACTCGGAGCAACATACGGAACACTCCGTTGCCTAAGTAATCCGGCTTCAGCTCCTTTGGCACGATTCAATGCATCAGCAAAATTGTCGGGTCTTCCCGTATTCACCAACGTAAAGATATCTGGATTTAAGCCGTTTATAAACTGATCTGCTACGGCTTCATCATTACCTGAAACGTGAGGTGCAAAGCGAAGCAAAGAAGAAAATTTAGCGACATACTCTTCAATGTTCAGTTGCCCTTGCCTCAGGTTTGCAAATTCAGCGCCCTTATCTTTACGGTAGGATACAGGAAAGAATCGCTGATAAAACTCTGTCTTGAATGCTTTCCATGTAACCTCAGTGCCACGCTGTTCTAGTGCTTTCCTTATATTCACCCACCAATACTTAGCCACATCTTGCAGTTGATGGCCAATGAGTTTCACTCGTTTCTCATCGCTGTATCCTAGAGACTCGAATAACATTTCGATATCCTCCAACCATGATATGAATCTTGACACGAATAAATAGCAAACACGATTAAAAATAAATCGCACCCTCTATTCAATTACGATATTAAGATCCGTGTGTTTTCCCGATCTTTTGATTCAAGTATTGTGTGATATTCACCTCTAAACTAGCAAGAGTTTAGCAACAAATAAACACGAGGATAAACAATCGAAAACTATACGAACCTTCGAAGAACTTTGCCTACGACAATCCGCACAAGCAACGATCGACAAACGCCACAAAGTTAAAAACTTTGATAAGTTTGATTTGATTTGACAAAGCTTGGCTTTGAAAAGTTGAGAGAAAATTCTCAAAGTTGATAAAATATCAATAATGAACAAAAGTTGAAAGTTTACAAGGTCTTCTAGCATATATATAGATAAGGAAAATCTAAACCTAGAAATTGCATATTTAAAGATATCAAATCTACTTGCCAAAATAATTAAAACACTAAACTAAGAAAATATTCTCGTCCAAACGTAAAGGGCACGGACCCCGTGTATGCCTCCGTGCTCGGGTCTGTGTAGGCTCTGTAAATCTCAATCCCGAATGTATGAGACACGGACCCCGTGTACAGGTCCGTGTACACGTCCGTGTAGACTCGGTCAGCTTCTACTTGATTGTGATGCAACCCGAACCCTTCGAGTCTTGTTTCCAAGCTTTCATTGGTTGGATGAAGGGCAACATTCAACATCTTCAAGCGTCCTCTCGGGATTGGTTCTTGGAACGCATAGTGGCTGGCTAGATTCACATCATTCTCCCTTTCTTTAAAAAGATTTGTCCTCAAATCTTGTCTTTCTTGATAGCTAGGAAGATCAATACATTTCATGTCTTTTCCACAATCCTGCAAGTAGAGTTTAACAATGCTCGGGATAGAACCGGCTATTTCATTAAAATAAAATAACCCAACTTTGCACAGATGTATATGAAGTGGATTATTCAAAATAAAGAATCGCTCATCCTCACTCTTTTGGGCCATACATATAATTTCTTTTTTTGTTTCTTTGGCCTCTTTTTCACACAACTCTTTTTTTTCATCGATGGCCATCTCACTTTTTTTATCACTCCTTTTTTCGACCATCTCATTTTCTTTTTCTCTCAACTCATAACAAATTGCCTCACCACTACATATTACATTCGTAGACAGTTGAGTAAAGGAAACTTGCACATCATCTAACAACTCACCCTCCACAGCACAACACTCAATACTCACTTGAGACACAATTGGAGTATCAACATTCAAATCATTCACAAGTTTGGCTTCAAGGTCCACTACCTTCACATCCTCCTTTGGACATTGGCTAATATCATGCCCAAACTCTAGACACCAAATACATTGAATATCATAAGTGCTAACATTTGAAATTTTAGATGTACCTTGATATCCATGTTTTGAACTCCTCGCTGGTGTCGCCATACTTCTTTCCTCTTTACTCGACCTTCGTCTCTTCTCATTAATACTACCCTCAAGCCTATCCAACCTTTCATGTAAACCTTTAAATTCTTCCTCCATTCTTTTCCCAACTTCTACCAACAATGACTGAAATTGACTATCAAGCATATTGCACCCCCTTTTTTTTTTCTTCTTTTTTTTTTTGGGTGAACAGTACGCTACAGTACCGTGAACAGTAACTCCGGCAGAAGAACAGTGATTCCGGCGTGAATAGTGGCGTGAATAGTAAATCCGGAGAAGAACAGTATTTCCGTCAATAAATAGTGCCGTGAACAGTACTCCCGTCAATGAGTAGTGTCGTGAACAGTACGTGAACAGTAATCCCGTCAATAATAGTGCCGTGAACAGTAATCCCGTAAATGAATAGTGCCGTGAACAGTACGTGAACAGAAATCCCGGCTGTGAACAGTAATCGCGAATTTTTTTTTTTTTTTATACTACTTGAATTCAATAAACCTTGAGCTCTGATACCAAATGATATGAATCTTGACACGAATAAATAGCAAACACGATTAAAAATAAATCGCACCCTCTATTCAATTACGATATTAAGATCCGTGTGTTTTCCCGATCTTTTGATTCAAGTATTGTGTGATATTCACCTCTAAACTAGCAAGAGTTTAGCAACAAATAAACACGAGGATAAACAATCGAAAACTATACGAACCTTCGAAGAACTTTGCCTACGACAATCCGCACAAGCAACGATCGACAAACGCCACAAAGTTAAAAACTTTGATAAGTTTGATTTGATTTGACAAAGCTTGGCTTTGAAAAGTTGAGAGAAAATTCTCAAAGTTGATAAAATATCAATAATGAACAAAAGTTGAAAGTTTACATGGTCTTCTAGCATATATATAGATAAGGAAAATCTAAACCTAGAAATTGCATATTTAAAGATATCAAATCTACTTGCCAAAATAATTAAAACACTAAACTAAGAAAATATTCTCGTCCAAACGTAAAGGGCACGGACCCCGTGTATGCCTCCGTGCTCGGGTCCGTGTAGGCTCTGTAAATCTCAATCTCGAATGTATGAGACACGGACCCCGTGTACAGGTCCGTGTACACGTCCGTGTAGACTCGGTCAGCTTCTACTTGATTGTGATGCAACCCGAACCCTTCGAGTCTTGTTTCCAAGCTTTCATTGGTTGGATGAAGGGCAACATTCAACATCTTCAAGCGTCCTCTCGGGATTGGTTCTTGGAACGCATAGTGGCTGGCTAGATTCACATCAAACCAGCTTTCACAATCAATTGCATTTTCTGTACCCTTTAAGGTCGGTGGTCGGAAAGACTGAAATCGCTTTAATAGAGTCTCCATAGGCGTAGCAGTGACATCCATCGGATCACCAGATGTGCTACCCTGTTCTGGTGCTACGGGTCGTAAAGGAACGGCTGCTCTTCTAGGAGGCATGAATCTGATATTCAAACAGATTAGTATATAGTCTATACAAACCGCCTCAGCCCTCCTCGGATCATTTACCTCTGATCCAGAATCGGTTCTGATTCAGTCAATTACATGCGGTAATCACATCAGATACAATACAACACATAATAGGGAAAGCAATAATCATGCTAGCACACAAAAGCAAGGAAGATGACTCGATCTACCCCGCTCATTCTACTCTATTTCAGTCTACAGAACTATGGCTCTGATACCACTTGTTGTGGGGACCCGGGCTCTAATTCTTTTTCTTGGGATTCAATGGATCGTTAACATAAAAAGTGGGTCAAATTTTTCGCTTTTACGTTTACTCAAATGTAATTAAACAAGCATAAGTTCTTTATTTATTTTACAATAACCATATACACACAAAGTGTAAACATGTCTTGTTCCATTTCTACTCAACAACTAATAAGTAAATATAGTACAAGGCACTGGTAAAACTATTAATTCTTCTGCTCTGCCCGAGATCACCACGCTATGTCCGTCTCTCATCCTCTGCGTGACCCAGATCCTGCCCCACCTGTTGTTATGCACACATACAGACATAACAACAGCCGGAAACTCCGGTGAGAACAAATCCCAGTATAAACATGTATACATGCATATAATCAATCTAAACATGAAACATGCTATTATGAATGACAAACTTATATACATGCAATGCGAATCAAATCATGTCTAGACTCGACTCGACTATAACTCTAGGGATCCCGTGTGAATAAGACGTCAATGGCTGTCACCTACCCTCCCACTCGGGGTGACTGTACGTCTTATTCCTAGACTTTGGTCTGAGCTGTATCTATGGCTGCAATAGGAGTCGAGGCTGCTCCTAAGCTGAGATACACCGAACATCCAGATAGTTGACAATGGCTGTCAACGACTCTCCTATCTTAAATGCAATGCCTATCAGTCTGTAAACAAAGCATGCTCATATTCATATCTGAATATCATAATAATCTCATATGCTTAATACAATTCTATAATCAAAGCATAATCATTTTATAACATTTGAATATAATTCTATAAACAATTTATAAACATGATTCAACAAATACAACAATGCTAGTATGTGATTTTGGTTTGGGAAACTCAAATAAAGTCTTATTTGAGTTGTGGCTTCCCAAACAACATGATTTATACCTTTCGTTGCCCAACTCGGTCGTAGTCGAAGTCTCGAAGACGAATCTTACCGATATCAATCTGAAATGGCAATGTGGATACATATTTTATCAATTCTAACTCAACCAAGACATTTATACCATCTATATCTAGTCTTGATACAAGTTGACGGCATAACAACGTAATTCCTCGATACCGGTCAATTCCATTCTCAACATATACCAACAATTCATAACTTTCAACTCCTAATTATCATTCTAAGCATGAGAGAGTATTGAAAATCTGCATACTAAATTCTAAATATGCTAGAAAATCGCAACAATAGCATATGACATCCGTTCTTTGATCCGTTTGCGAATATATCATGTTCAATACATCCAAAACACAATATAACTATCATATTATAATTTCCCAAACATCTCAATCTCAAATCATCTAGAAACTGAGTAAAACTTACATCACCTTGTAGCTAATACGGAGGGGAGTTCAAGACCGCAATCGGATTTAAGTTTCGATGTATAAATCTTACAAAATCACAATTTGAAGTGAAGGAGAACTTTGAAGCTTCTCTCTGAATTCTCTCGGTGGTTTGCTGATAAAATGGCAAGGAATTCGTACAATTTTATATATATATTGCATGCCTACACACACATGGCAAATCCTTTGAAGTACACGTATCGCGCATATGCGCGGAATCACTCGCGCATATGCGCGAGACTCGGTCTCCACAATTTACTAGCTCGCGCATATGCGCCATTCCTTCCGCGCATATGCGCCCAAGCTTCTGGACGAACCGCGCATATGCGCCAATAAACTCGCGCATATGCGCCATAGCTGCTGGAGGTGTCGCGCATATGCGCCACTTCTTTCCGCGCATATGCACCGATGCTACTGTAGATGTCGCGCATATGCGCCACTTCTCTTCGCGCATATGCGCCAACTGTTCTGTCCAAATTTGAAGATTTTCCCCTCTTGTCCATTTATTTCCTATTCTTATCTCAATTAACACTCCTCATTATATATATATCATGCATGCTCATATATTGAGAGTGTTACATCAATGTGGACTAATAATCTCGAGCCTTACACAATGTTAGATTTTTGAGTTACTTTTGGAATAATTTATGGGCTAAACTTGGCACAAAATTGTTGTTTTCTACTACTTGTCATCCTCAAACAGATGGACAAACTGAAGTTGTCAATAGAACTTTGGGAACACTTTTGCGTGCTATTCTTAAAAAGAACTTGGATTGACATTTATCTGGACTTTATTTTGGAGTTGCCTAGGCCTAAGAAGAGGAGGGATTCTATTTTTGTAGTTGTGGATAGATTTTCTAAGATGACACATTTTATAGCTTGTCATGAAACCGATGATGCTTCAAACATTACGGATTTGTTCTTTAGAGAAGTCGCTAGGTTGCATGGCATGCCTAGGACTATTGTTTCTCGTCGCAATGTTAAATTTTTGAGTTACTTTTGGAATAATTTATGGGCTAAACTTGGCACAAAATTGTTGTTTTCTACTACTTGTCATCCTCAAACAGATGGACAAACTGAAGTTGTCAATATAACTTTGGGAACACTTTTGCGTGCTATTCTTAAAAAGAACTTGGATTGATATTTCTATGGACTTTATTTTGGGGTTGTTGTGGATAGATTCTCTAAGATGGCACATTTTAAAGCTTGTCATAAAACCGATGATGCTTCAAACATTGCGGATTTGTTCTTTAGAGAAGTCGCTAGGTTGCATGGCATGCCTAGGACTATTGTTTCTCGTCGCAATGTTAGATTTTTGAGTTACTTTTGGAATAATTTATGGGCTAAACTTGGCACAAAATTGTTGTTTTCTACTACTTGTCATCATCAAACGGATGGACAAACTGAAGTTGTCAATAGAACTTTGGGAACACTTTTGCGTGCTATTCTTAAAAAGAACTTGGATTGACATTTCTCTGGACTTTATTTTGGAGTTGCCTAGGCCTAAGAAGAGGAGGGATTCTATTTTTGTAGTTGTGGATAGATTCTCAAAGATGGCACATTTTATAGCTTGTCATGAAACCGATGATGCTTCAAACATTACGGATTTGTTCTTTAGAGAAGTCGCTAGGTTGCATGGCATGCCTAGGACTATTGTTTCTCGTCGCAATGTTAAATTTTTGAGTTACTTTTGGAATAATTTATGGGCTAAACTTGGCACAAAATTGTTGTTTTCTACTACTTGTCATTCTCAAACGGATGGACAAACTGAAGTTGTCAATTAAACTTTGGGAACACTTTTGCGTGTTATACTTAAAAAGAACTTGGATTGACATTTCTATGGACTTTAGTTGGGGTTGCCTAGGCCTAAGAAGAGGAGGGATTCTATTTTTGTAGTTGTGGATAGATTATCTAAGATGGCACATTTTATAGCTTGTCATGAAACCGATGATGCTTCAAACATTACGGACTTGTTCTTTAGAGAAGTCGCTAGGTTGCATGGCATGCCAAGGACTATTGTTTCTCGTCGCAATGTTAAATTTTTGAGTTACTTTTGGAATAATTTATGGGCTAAACTTGGCACAAAATTGTTGTTTTCTACTACTTGTCATCCTCAAACGGATGGACAAACTGAAGTTGTAAATATAACTTTGGGAACACTTTTGCGTGCTATTCTTAAAAAGAACTTGGATTGACGTTTCTATGGACTTTATTTTGGGGTTGTTGTGGATAGATTCTCTAAGATGGCACATTTTATAGCTTGTCATAAAACCGATGATGCTTCAAACATTGCGGATTTGTTCTTTAGAGAAGTCGCTAGGTTGCATGGCATGCCTAGGACTATTGTTTCTCGTCGCAATGTTAAATTTTTGAGTTACTTTTGGAATAATTTATGGGCTAAACTTGGCACAAAATTTTTGTTTTCTACTACTTGTCATCCTCAAACGGATGGACAAACTGAAGTTGTCAATAGAACTTTGGGAACACTTTTGCATGCTATTCTTAAAAAGAACTTGGATTGTCATTTCTATGGACTTTATTTTGGGGTTGTTGTGGATAGATTCTCTAAGATGGCACATTTATAGCTTGTCATAAAACCAATGATGCTTCAAACATTGCGGATTTGTTCTTTAGAGAAGTCGCTAGGTTGCATGGCATGCCTAGGACTATTGTTTCTCGTCGCAATGTTAAATTTTTGAGTTACTTTTGGAATAATTTATGGGCTAAACTTGGCACAAAATTGTTGTTTTCTACTACTTGTCATCCTCAAACGGATGGACAAACTGAAGTTGTCAATAGAACTTTGGGAATACTTTTCCGTGCTATTCTTAAAAAGAACTTGGATTGACATTTCTATGGAGTTTATTTTGGGGTTGCCTAGGACTAAGAAGGGGATGTATTCTATTTTTGTTGTTGTGGATAGATTCTCTAAGATGGCACATTTTATAGCTTGTCATAAAACCGATGATGCTTCAAACATTGCGGATTTGTTGTTTAAAGAAGTCGCTAGGTTGCTTGGCATGCCTAGGACTATTGTTTCTGGTCGCGATGTTAAATTCTTGAGTTACTTTTGGAAGACTTTATGGGCTGAACTTGGCACAAATATTGTTGTTTTCTACTACTTGTCATCCTCAAACGGATTGACAAACTGAAGTTGTCAATATAACTTTGGGAACATTTTATAGCTTGTCATAAAACCGATGATGCTTCAAACATTGCGGATTTGATCTTTAGAGAAGTCGCTAGGTTGCTTGGCATGCCTAGGACTATTGTTTCTGGTCGCGATGTTAAATTCTTGAGTTACTTTTGGAAGACTTTAAGGGCTGAACTTGGCTCAAAATTGTTGTTTTCTACTACTTGTCATCCTCAAACGGATGGACAAACTGAAGTTGTCAATATAACTTTGGGAACAATTTATAGCTTGTCATAAAACCGATGATGCTTCAAACATTGCGGATTTGTTCTTTAGAGAAATCGCTAGGTTGCTTGGCATGCCTAGGACTATTGTTTCTCGTCGCAATGTTAGATTTTTGAGTTACTTTTGGAATAATTTATGGGCTAAACTTGGCACAAAATTGTTGTTTTCTACTACTTGTCATCCTCAAAACAGATGGACAAACTGAAGTTGTCAATATAACTTTGGGAACACTTTTGCGTGCTATTCTTAAAAAGAACTTGGATTGACATTTCTATGGACTTTATTTTGGGGTTGTTGTGGATAGATTCTCTAAGATGGCACATTTTATAGCTTGTCATAAAACCGATGATGCTTCAAACATTGCGGATTTGTTCTTTAGAGAAGTCGCTAGGTTGCATGGCATACCTAGGACTATCGTTTCTCGTCGCAATGTTAGATTTTTGAGTTACTTTTGGAATAATTTATGGGCTAAACTTGGCACAAAATTGTTGTTTTCTACTACTTGTCATCCTCAAACGGATGGACAAACTGAAGTTGTCAATAGAACTTTGGGAACACTTTTCCGTGCTATTCTTAAAAAGAACTTGGATTGACATTTCTATGGACTTTATTTTGGGGTTGCCTAGGACTAAGAATGTGGGGACCCGGATGCTAATCAAGTTCTTAATCATGTTTGGGACTAATTAATCAAGTATAATAAACAGGGTCTAAATTTAAATTTTTTTTTTAAAATGCGGAAGGTAATGGAATCAAGCTCCTATACATATCAGTATAAAAGTGTAAATCTGATAAAATATACAATCATACATACTCAGGTTCAACAACTACTATCAAGTGTTTAAACCCTAGCTCTAGTCCAAGTCCGGTATCACCACTCTAATCTCGATCTGTCCTCATCTCTGTGACCCTGTACCTGTCCCACCTGTTGCCATGCACACATACAAAACAAGACAGCAGCCGGATAACTCCGGTGAGATATAAATATCCCAGTATAAACAATGTAAACATGCAATCATATAAAAACATATATAAAAGCATATAATTAACATTCATAACATGTATCAAATCAGAAACATAAATCAATAACAAATAATGAATCACACTCAGACTCAAACAATGCGTCGTCTCAGACTCGACTCAACTCTAACCTAGGGATCCCGATGTCTGGGCGAAACAGCCACAGAATTGACGACTCAGTCAAGATTTAAGCGAATCAGCCAATAGCTAGGCGAAACAGCCGATAGCTAGACGAATCAGTCAATAGATAGACGAATCAGTCAATAAATAGACGAATCAGTCAATAAATAAGCGAATCAGCCAATAGCTAGGCGAAACAGCTGATAGCTAGACGAATCAGTCGGTGACTAGGCAACTCAGCCAATGACTAAACAATTCAGCAGTCAATACATGCAGTTGCTATAAATCAATAGACTACAAACATCAATCTCAACAATTACAAATATCAATGTAATAACTAAGTATGTGATTTAGGGAAACTCGAGTCAAACCTTACTCGAGTTGTGCAATCCCAACACAACATTAATTTATACCTTCTTTCTGATACTCTGACTCTGTCGAAGTCTCAAACCTCAAGCCTGACAATAACTCAATCTGACAATACGATATCGAGGGTACAATATCAATACACCAACCAAACAATACTGGATATAATCAGAATTCTACCAAATTCTGTTTCAACAACATAACGTCATAATTTCAATATATCCAGTACTACCATATCAGTCAGATATGAATCCCAACATCTCATAATCAATAACAACTCAATTCTGATATCATATCAACTCCGAAAATCATAACAATTCCATACGGTATCTATTCTTCAGTCCGGTTTCGATTATACGATGTCTAACATGTCAAGAACATCATATATGAATCCTATTCAATTCTGACAATAGCATAATTTCAAAGCATGTCAAAACGTAGCAAAACTTACGTCCAGTTGTAGCCTACGTCGATAGGAACTCAATACCGAAATCGGATTCAAAATCGAACGGACGGATTTCTCACAAAAGGCGTAAGGATTTTCAACCCTTCTCTAGAGGCTTTTCTCGATTCTTATCTTCTGAATTCTGAATGAATTTTGCATGTTTATATATATATATATAAATGGCTCATTCTCCATTTTCCACGTCTCGCGCTCGGGCGGTAATAAATTTCCGCCCGGGCGCGAGCTCGGCGCTCGGGCGGTCAAGATCTGCTGCCCGGGCGCGGGGAGTTCTGTCTCCTTGCCCTATTCGATGGCGCTCGGGCGGTTAAATACTACCGCCCGGGCGCCAAGCTTTCTGCCCGGAACATCTTTGGTTGAACATTGGCGCTCGGGCGGTCATCTTCTACCGCTCGGGCGCCATACTTACTGCCCGAAATTCACATAATTCATATGTTTCAAACAATTTGGTCTCGGAGTGGCCCAACTATACTCCCATCCTTTCATAATCAACAAATCATCTCAGATTACGTTAATCATTTCAGATTACGTTAATCAAATTCTTGGGCATTACAAAGAAGGGGATGTATTCTATTTTTGTTGTTGTGGATAGATTCTCTAAGATGGCACATTTTATAGCTTGTCATAAAACCGATGATGCTTCAAACATTGCGGATTTGTTCTTTAGAGAAGTCGCTAGGTTGCTTGGCATGCCTAGGACTATTGTTTCTGGTCGCGATGTAAAATTCTTGATATACTTTTGGAAGACTTTATGGGCTGAACTTGGCACAAAATTGTTGTTTTCTACTACTTGTCATCCTCAAACGGATGGACAAACTGAAGTTGTCAATATAACTTTGGGAACATTTTATAGCTTGTGATAAAACCGATGATGCTTCAAACATTGCGGATTTGTTCTTTAGAGAAGTCGCTAGGTTGCTTGGCATGCCTAGGACTATTGTTTCTGGTCGCGATGTTAAATTCTTGAGTTACTTTTGGAAGACTTTAAGGGCTGAACTTGGCACAAAATTGTTGTTTTCTACTACTTGTCATCCTCAAACGGATGGACAAACTGAAGTTGTCAATAGAACTTTGGGAACACTTTTGCGTGCTATTCTTAAAAAGAACTTGGATTGACATTTCTCTGGACTTTATTTTGGATTTGCCTAGGCCTAAGAAGAGGAGGGATTCTATTTTTGTAGTTGTGGATAGATTCTCTAAGATGGCACATTTTATAGCTTGTCATGAAACCGATGATGCTTCAAACATTCCGGATTTGTTCTTTAGAGAAGTCGCTAGGTTGCATGGCATGCCTAGGACTATTGTTTCTCGTCGCAATGTTAAATTTTTGAGTTACTTTTGGAATAATTTATGGGCTAAACTTGGCACAAAATTGTTGTTTTCTACTACTTGTCATCCTCAAAAAGATGGACAAACTGAAGTTGTCAATATAACTTTGGGAACACTTTTGCGTGCTATTCTTAAAAAGAACTTAGATTGACATTTCTATGGACTTTATTTTGGGGTTGTTGTGGATAGATTCTCTAAGATGACACATTTTATAGCTTGTCATAAAACCGATGATGCTTCAAACATTGCGGATTTGTTCTTTAGAGAAGTCGCTAGGTTGCATGGCATACCTAGGACTATTGTTTCTCGTCGCAATGTTAAATTTTTGAGTTACTTTTGGAATAATTTATGGGCTAAACTTGGCACAAAATTGTTGTTTTCTACTACTTGTCATCCTCAAACGGATGGACAAACTGAAGTTGTCAATAGAACTTTGGGAACACTTTTGCGTGCTATTCTTAAAAAGAACTTGGATTGACATTTATCTAGACTTTATTTTGGAGTTGCCTAGGCCTAAGAAGAGGTGGGATTCTATTTTTGTAGTTGTGGATAGATTCTCTAAGATGACACATTTTATAGCTTGTCATGAAACCGGTGATGCTTCAAACATGACGGATTTGTTCTTTAGAGAAGTCGCTAGGTTGCATGACATGTTTAGGACTATTGTTTCTCGTCGCAATGTTAGATTTTTGAGTTACTTTTGGAATAATTTATGGGCTAAACTTGGCACAAAATTGTTGTTTTCTACTACTTGTCATCCTCAAACGGATGGACAAACTGAAGTTGTCAATATAACTTTGGGAACATTTTATAGCTTGTCATAAAACCGATGATGCTTCAAACATTGCGGATTTGTTCTTTAGAGAAGTCACTAGGTTGCTTGGCATGCCTAGGACTATTGTTTCTGGTCGCGATGTTAAATTCTTGAGTTAATTTTGAAATACTTTAAGGGCTGAACTTGGCACAAAATTGTTGTTTTCTACTACTTGTCATCCTCAAACGGATGGACAAACTGAAGTTGTCAATAGAACTTTGGGAACACTTTTGCGTGCTATTCTTAAAAAGAACTTGGATTGACATTTCTCTGGACTTTATTTTGGAGTTGCCTAGGCCTAAGAAGAGGAGAGATTCTTTTTTTGTAGTTGTGGATAGATTCTCTAAGATGTCACATTTTATAGTGTAAGGCTCAAAGATTTAGTTATCATAATCAGATGGATTCGTTGATAATTAAGATGATTGTAGATGTATTTCATTGGACTAGAAAAGAAAGGGGAATGTATATAATAAAGATGTGAAAGATAGTCAAAAGAATAAGTAAGGCCGAAGCTATGGCGCATATGCGCGAAGGAATGCGCGCATATGCATGAGAATTCCAGTAGCATTGGCGCATATGCGCGGAAAGAGTGGCGCATATGCGCGACATGTACAGTAGCCTTGGCGCATATGCGCGAGAGTAGTGGCGCATATGCACGGAGCGTCCAGAACCATTGGCGCATATGCGCGAGTTTAGTGGCGCATATGCGCGAGTACTAAAATTTCCGAGACAGTAGGTTCGGCGCATATGCGCGAGTAATGCCGCGCATATGCGCGAGACGTGTATTTCAAAGGATTGGCCATGTGTCTTAAACCATGCAATGTATATATATATTGACACGAATTTTTCCTTCATTCCATCAGAATAAATTGAAAGGTGCAGAGGAAAGCTTCCATTTTCTTCATACGGTTGAATTGTACTTTTGTAAGATTTACTCATCCAAATTCAAATCCGACTTCGGTTTTGAACTCCTCTCCGTATTAGCTACGAGGTGATGTATTTTCTTTCAGTTTCAACATGATTTGAGATATGGTGATTGGGGAAATTGTGAATTACACTAGATTATGTATTCTTGTGATGATTAGGAATATATATTCGTAACCGGATCGAAGAACGGATGTCATATGCAATTGTTACGATTTTTATAGCATGTTTAGAACTAAATATGCAGATTTTGGGTACTATGACATGTTTAGGATGATGATTATGAGTTGATGAGTTTAGATTGATAATGTGTTGATATCTGTTGAGAATTTGATTGACCGGTATCGAGAATTACGTCGTTATGCCGTCGAAATGAATTGAGATCACGTAGTGACTTGGATATATGTTGATTTAGATTAGAAATTGATAGAGTGCGTATCCACATTTCCATTTCAGATTTGTATTGGCGACCGTGACAGCGATTCTACGACGAAAGGTATAGTACATGTTTTGTTTGGGGAATCACGACTCAAATGAGATCACATTTGAGTTTCCCAACCAAAATCACATACTTGTTTTATTGTTTATACCTTGATATGATTATGATTGTTATAGAACTTGTATGCAGATCGTGCTATGCTTTGTTTACAGATCATGTAGCATTGCATTATGCTTGTTTACAGATTTTGTATTCATGCATTAAGATAGGGCAGTCTGGAGATCAGGCAGACTACTAGATGTTCGGCGATATCTCAGCTTAGGGGAAGATCACCGCCCCTTTGTAGACGTGGATACAGATCAGGCCGAAGTCTAGGAATAAGACGTACAGCACCTCGATTGGTAGGGTAGGTGACAGCCAGTGACGTCTTATTCACAACGGGATCCCTAGAGTTGTAGTCGAGTCGCATCTAGACATGATTAGGCTCGCATTGCATGATTATATATGAATGACATTCATATTAGCATGTTTCCTGTTTTGGATTGTTTATATGCATGTTACATGTTTATACTGGGATTTGTTCTCACCGGTTTTCCGGCTGTTGTTATGTCTGTATGTGTGCATAACAACAGGTGGGGCAGGATCTGGGTCACGACAGAGATGAGCGATGGACATAGCGTGGTGATCACGGGCCTAGCAGATGGACTAGTAGAGTTACTTTTATCTTGTACTGTATTTCACTACAAGTTACAGAGGATGGATTAAAACAAGAAATGTTGTATCCTATGTTTGTATATTACGTTTGCATGTTGTAAAATAAATAAAGAACTGATGTTGTTTAATTACATTTGAGTAATGTAAAAAGCGAAAATTTGACCCACTTTTATATTATTGATCCATTTAATCCCAAGAAAAAGAATTAGAGCCCGGGTCCCCACATATAGCTTGTCATGTAACTGATGATGCTTCAAACATTCCGGATTTGTTCTTTAGAGAAGTCGCTAGGTTGCATGGCATGCCTAGGACTATTGTTTCTCGTCGCAATGTTAAATTTTTGAGTTACTTTTGGAATAATTTATGGGCTAAACTTGGCACAAAATTTTTGTTTTCTACTACTTGTCATCCTCAAACAGATGGACAAACTGAAGTTGTCAATATAACTTTGGGAACACTTTTGCGTGCTATTCTTAAAAAGAACTTGGATTGACATTTCTATGGACTTTATTTTGGGGTTGTTGTGGATAGATTCTCTAAGATGGCACATTTTATAGCTTGTCATAAAACCGATGATGCTTCAAACATTGCGGATTTGTTCTTTAGAGAAGTCGCTAGGTTGCATGGCATACCTAGGACTATTGTTTCTCGTCGCAATGTTAGATTTTTGAGTTACTTTTGGAATAATTTATGGGCTAAACTTTGCACAAAATTGTTGTTTTCTACTACTTGTCATCCTCAAACGGATGGACAAACTGAAGTTGTCAATAGAACTTTGGGAACACTTTTGCGTGCTATTCTTAAAAAGAACTTGGATTGACATTTATCTGGACTTTATTTTGGAGTTGCCTAGGCCTAAGAAGAGGAGGGATTCTATTTTTGTAGTTGTGGATAGATTTTCTAAGATGACACATTTTATAGCTTTTCATGAAACCGATGATGCTTGAAACATTACGGATTTGTTCTTTAGAGAAGTCGCTAGGTTGCATGGCATGCCTAGGACTATTGTTTCTGGTCGCGATGTTAAATTCTTGAGTTACTTTTGGAAGACTTTATGGGCTGAACTTGGCACAAAATTGTTGTTTTCTACTACTTGTCATCCTCAAACGGATGGACAAACTGAAGTTGTCAATATAACTTTGGAAACATTTTATAGCTTGTCACAAAACCGATGATGCTTCAAACATTGCGGATTTGTTCTTTAGAGAAGTCGCTAGGTTGCTTGGCATGCCTAGGACTATTGTTTCTGGTCGCGATGTTAAATTCTTGAGTTACTTTTGGAAGACTTTAAGGGCTGAACTTGGCTCAAAATTGTTGTTTTCTACTACTTGTCATCCTCAAACGAATGGACAAACTGAAGTTGTCAATAGAACTTTGGGAACACTTCTGCGTGCTATTCTTAAAAAGAACTTGGATTGACATTTCTCTGGACTTTATTTTGGAGTTGCCTAGGCCTAAGAAGAGGAGGGATTCTATTTTTGTAGTTGTGGATAGATTCTCTAAGATGGCACATTTTATAGCTTGTCATGAAACCGATGATGCTTGAAACATTCCGGATTTGTTCTTTAGAGAAGTCGCTAGGTTGCATGGCATGCATAGGACTATTGTTTCTCGTCGCAATGTTAAATTTTTGAGTTACTTTTGGAATAATTTATGGGCTAAACTTGGCACAAAATTGTTGTTTTCTACTACTTGTCATCCTCAAACAGATGGACAAACTGAAGTTGTCAATATAACTTTGGGAACACTTTTGCGTGCTATTCTTAAAAAGAACTTGGATTGACATTTCTATGGACTTTATTTTGGGGTTGTTGTGGATAGATTCTCTAAGATGGCACATTTTATAGCTTGTCATAAAACCGATGATGCTTCAAACATTGCGGATTTGTTTTTTGGAGAAGTCGCTAGGTTGCATGGCATACCTAGGACTATTGTTTCTCGTCGCAATGTTAGATTTTTGAGTTACTTTTGGAATAATTTATGGGCTAAACTTGGCACAAAATTGTTGTTTTCTACTACTTGTCATACTCAAACGGATGGACAAACTGAAGTTGTCAATAGAACTTTGGGAACACTTTTCCGTGCTATTCTTAAAAAGAACTTGGATTGACATTTATTTGGACTTTATTTTGGGGTTGCCTAGAACTAAGAAGGGGATGTATTCTATTTTTGTTGTTGTGGATAGATTCTCTAAGATGGCACATTTTATAGCTTGTCATAAAACCGATGATGCTTCAAACATTGCGGATTTGTTCTTTAGAGAAGTCGCTAGGTTGCTTGGCATGCCTAAGACTATTGTTTCTGGTCGTGATGTTAAATTCTTGATATACTTTTGGAAGACTTTATGGGCTGAACTTGGCACAAAATTGTTGTTTTCTACTACTTGTCATCCTCAAAAGGATGGACAAACCGAAGTTGTCAATATAACTTGGAGAACATTTTATAGCTTGTCATAAAACCGATGATGCTTCAAACATTGCGGATTTGTTCTTTAGAGAAGTCGCTAGGTTGCTTGGCATGCCTATGACTATTGTTTCTGGTCGCGATGTTAAATTCTTGAGTTACTTTTGGAAGACTTTAAGGGCTGAACTTGGCACAAAATTGTTGTTTTCTACTACTTGTCATCCTCAAACGGATGGACAAACTGAAGTTGTCAATAGAACTGTGGGGACCCGGGCTCTAACTCTATTCTTTTGGGATTTAATTGGATCTTTGTTCGAAAATGTGGGTCAAAATTTTGCTTTTAACATTAATTTAAATGTATAACTAAAGCATATCATGTCTTGATATTAAATAAACAACATAATATACATACATGTCTGTTTGGTAAAATCATACGCTAGTGTTCAAATCCCAACTACAAAATAAGTAGTACAAGTCAAAAGGAAAACACTAGAAATCTGCAACTCCCGTGATCTCCACGCTATCGTCAATCTCTCATCTAGCTCGAGACCCAGATCCTGCCCCACCTGTTGCCATGCACACATACAGACACGACAACAGCCGGATAACTCCGGTGAGAACATATCCCAGTATAAAACATGGATGCATGCAATGTCATAATCATGTACAAAAGCATAGAATATATCAAGTAACATGAATAAAATCTAAACATGTAGAAGAATACAAATCTGTATTCACATTTAAATCTTGACTCGACTCATTTCTAATCTAGGGATCCCGTATGAATAAGACGGTCTGTCACCTACCCAACCACTCGGGGCAACGGTACGTCTTATTCCTAGACTTCGGTCATGTAGTGACCCGTTCCAGAATCACCTACTAATTGAAAACTAAGCATGCAATTAACTTAATAATTACTAATCAGAGATAATAGCGGAAACAACTAACAAATGATAGTTATACAACCCAAACTAACTCTAGAACAACTCAAAATAAGGTAAAGAATATCTGGTACAACCATATCGAATCAAATGATACCGAAACTAAACCAACCGGCTACTCAACGTCCTCCTCCTGCTCCTCCGGAACCATCCAACCTGAGACCTGCCCCGAGGGAATGGGGTGTCCAAGATAAACAAAACCGAGGACGTGAGCGATAAGAACGCCCAGTACAAAAGTATGAGTATACAGACCTATATGAAATGCACATGCTATGATCATGATACCGGGGTAGTCAAGAAACAGGAATCACAAAAGGATCTCAACAATGCTCAGTCTAGAGGCGCCAAGTGGATAGTGCCGCGCGGTCCAACCTCTGGGTCACTGCATCCACTACAAGACAGACGTGGACCTAAAATGTCCCGGACCACCGAAGCCCTCCCGACCCGTCGGCCACTGTGTACTCTCGGTGTCCATGCGTCCACAAGACAGGGCTGAGCGGCCCCAAGATATAGCTTATCTCGAAAGAGATGCAGCTCAACAGCAAAGGCTATCTCGAAGGAGATACGGCTCAACATGAAATGCAACGTGCAGTAATAAACGTGACATAATAGCATGCATCATATGACATATATCAATGCACCACATAATCATGCAACACATATATGAATGTATACTCAACCAGGATATCTCGGATAGTACTTTCGTACCTCTATCACAGCAATCCTAATCCACTGGAACAACCAGACAACAGGTCTAATCCAAGCCTATTCATCAAGTGAAAACCATCACTAAACTTATCTACCAGACTTAACTAGATAATCCTGAGATAAATACTGATAAAATTCCAAACCTTCGTCCGTCGCTAGCCCGCTGATGCCGCTAGCTCCCAACTAGAGCACAGCTCTGCTACAAGACCAGCAGCTCCCCGCTAGTGCCCAAATCTCGGAACAAGACTAGAACCTGTCAGAAAAGACTGAAATGCTATGGAACTCTCTGAATTGGCGAGTCAAAATGAGGAAATCCGACCACTATTTATAGGCCATGTTCGGATCCTCCGAACACCACTTCGGAACGTCCGAACGCTACGTGTCCACTGGCTCTTGACAGCTCATGATCGGATCCACCGAACCTACACTTCGGACCGTCCGAACATGCACGTGTCCAGCTGCTCATGACACCTCATGATCGGATCCACCGAACCTACACTTCGGAACTTCCGAACTCTTCTGTGCTTCCGAACCATCTTCGGACCTTCCGATCATGATTAATCACCATTAATCCGTTAATTACCCAATTCGGCATTCGGGCTACTACATTCTCCCCCCCTTAAAAGATTTCGTCCTCGAAATCAGGCTTAGAGAATGAACAAAACGAAATAACAACATCGCTATTATATCTCAATTGTTGTTGAATACAACTGATATCTCGATTACAATTGAAAAACACAAACATATACAAAGCAAAACTCAAAAGAGCTCTGGATGTTCTGAACGCATACGACTCTCTAACTCCCAAGTGGCTTCTTCAGTGCCTCTGCGCTGCCACTGTACTAAGACAAGAGGAATGATCTTATTCCGCAACACCTTGTCTTTGCGATCGAGAATCTGAACTGGTCGCTCCACGTAAGACAAATCTGATTCAAGTTGAACTTCAGAGGGATGCAAGATGTGAGACTCATCTGCTACGTATCGTCTCAACAAAGATACGTGGAACACATCATGAATACCGGACAAATACGGAGGTAATGCTAACCTGTAAGCTAAATCTCCCACACATTCTAGAATCTCAAAAGGACCAATGAATCTCGGAGATAGCTTACCCTTGAGACCAAATCTCAAAATCCTGCGAAAAGGCGAAACTCGGAGAAACACTTTCTCACCTGGCTGAAAATAAAGAGGTCGCCGCTTGGTGTTCGCATAACTAGCCTGTCGATCCTGGGCAATCTTAATCCTCTTCTTGATTACTGCAACTTTATCAATAGCCTGCTGGACTAACTCCGGTCCCTCAACATGTCGTTCACCAACTTCGTCCCAGAATAAAGGAGTACGACAACGTCGCCCATACAACGCCTCAAATGGTGCCATACCAATACTACGATGGTAGCTGTTGTTGTACGCGAACTCAATCAAAGGCAAATGATCCTGCCAAGCGGGTCCGAAATCCATAACACAGGCTCGCAACATATCCTCAAGCGTACGGATAGTCCTCTCTGACTGACCGTCAGTCTCCGGATGATAAGCAGTACTCAGACTCAGTGTAGTACCCAAAACTGACTGGAAACTACCCCAAAACCGTGAGGTAAAACGAGGATCTCTGTCACTGACAATACTGACAGGCACTCCATGCAAACGTACAATCTCCTGAATGTACAATCGAGCCATACGATCGAAAGTGAAATCCCGGTTATAAGACAGAAAATGAGCAGACTTGGTGAGTCGATCCACCACTACCCAAATAGCGTCACTATTCCTCGACGATAATGGCAAGTGAGTAATGAAATCCATCGCGATATGCTCCCACTTCCATTCAGGAATAGGTAGATTCAACAATAATCCTCCAGGTCGACGGTGCTCTGCCTTAACCTGTTGACAAACAAGACACTTGGAAACAAACTGATAAACACTGCGCTTCATCCCTTTCCACCAAAATCGTGTCCTCAAGTCTTTATACATCTTATTACTTCCTGGATGAATACTCAACTTACTTCGATGAGCATGAGATAAGATCTCCTCCCTCAATTTATCATCTTCTGGTACTACAACTCGATTAGACAAACACAGAAGACCATTAGACTGATAATGGAAACCGCTATCTCCACCCGCTAACCGAGCTAATCTCTGAGTCTTGAGATCAGACATCTGAGCATCTCGAATCCGAGCGAACAAGGCTGGCTCAGATAAAATGGTAGCAACACGAATGCTCTCCATACCTTTCCGATGTTTGAAATTAAATCCCAACGAACAACAATCCTGAATAGTACTAATCATAGCACTGGTCTGAAGTGCAGAAACTCTCACTTTGCGACTAAGAGCATCAGCTGTGAGATTTGCAGATCCTGGATGGTACTTGATCTCGCAGTCATAATCTTTCAGCAAATCCATCCAACGACGTTGCCTCATGTTCAACTCAACCTGAGTGAACAGATATTTCAGACTCTTATGATCAGTAAAGATTTCAAACTTAACCCCGTACAAGTAATGACGCCAAATCTTCAGCGCGAACACAATAGCTGCCAACTCTAGATCATGAGTAGGATACTTCTCCTCGTGAGATTTCAGCTGTCTGGAAGCATAAGCAATCACATGACCGTTTTGCGTCAACACACACCCTAAGCCTTGAGAAGAGGCATCGGTGTAAACACTGAAACCATCAGATCCTGACGGTAACGCCAAAACAGGTGCAGAAGTCAGAAGTCGACGAAGCTCTCTGAAACTATCTTCGCACTTAGATGACCACTCAAATGGAACATCCTTCCGAGTAAGTTGCGTCAAAGGTCTAGCTACCTGGGAGAAATTCACGATGAAGCGACGATAATACCCTGCTAGACCTAGAAAACTACGGATCTCAGCCACCGTCGTAGGTCGTGACCAATTTAGCACTGCCTCAATCTTGCTGGGATCCACAGAAATTCCTTCCTTGGAAATCACATGACCAAGGAATACTACACGATCAATCCAGAACTCGCACTTACTCAGCTTAGCATACAATTGCTTCTCGCGAAGAATCTGCAACACAATCCTCAAGTGCTGGACATGCTCTTCCACACTATGAGAATAGATCAAGATATCGTCAATGAAAACCACCACAAACTGATCCAGAAAATCTCGGAAGACTCGGTTCATCAGATTCATGAACACCGCTGGCGCATTCGTCAATCCGAATGGCATAACTAGAAACTCGTAATGCCCATAACGAGTACGAAATGCAGTCTTGGAAATATCATCATCTCTGACTCTCATCTGATGATAACCTGATCGCAAGTCGATCTTGGAGTAAACAGAAGTACCCTGAAGCTGATCGAACAAGTCATCAATACGGGGTAATGGGTACTTGTTTTTGATCGTCACCCGATTCAGCTGGCGATAATCAATGCACAACCGCATCGATCCATCCTTCTTCTTGACAAACAAGACTGGAGCTCCCCAAGGCGAAACACTCGGGCGAATATAACCCTTATCAAGAAGATCCTGCAATTGCTGCTTCAGCTCTCTCATCTCTGACGGAGCCAGACGATAGGGGGCACGAGAAATCGGTGCAGTCCCTGGCATTAATTCAATGCCAAACTCCACCTCTCTAACCGGAGGAAAACCAGGAGTCTCTTCTGGAAATACATCAGGAAATTCACAAACCACTGGAATATCCTCTATACCAACACTACCTGTGGACGTATCAATTGTATAGATGAGGTAGCCTTCCCCGCCCGCCTCTAAAGCACGACAGGCTTTCAGAGCAGATACTACTGGCATCGGAGGTCGCGCTCCCTCACCATAGAAAAACCAACTAGAGCTCTCAGTCGTACGAAACTGAACAAGCTTCTGGTAACAATCCACAGTAGCTCGGTAGGTAGTCAAAATGTCTATACCCAAAATACAATCAAAATCTTCCATCTCTAGAATCATAAGATTCGCAGTCAACTCGTTACCCTCAAAATCTAAAGGACAACCCATCACTAGACGCTTGGCTAAAACCGAATGACCCATCGGGGTAGAAACAGAAAGAATGACGTCTAGAGAAACATACGGTAACTTATGACGTTTAACGAATCGTGCAGAAATGAATGAATGAGATGCTCCGGTATCTATAAGAACAAAAGCAGGAATACCGCATAAACAAAAAGTACCTGCTATGACTCTCTCGGTCTCGTCTGCAGCCTGATCCTGGTTCAACGCAAAAACTTGACCTTGGGCACGAGGTCGAAGATTCGAACTACCCACTGCCTGACCCTGCCTCCTCTGCTGAACAGTCGCCTGAGATCCAGAACCAGATCCTGCTCCACCTCGCAACTGAGGACAATTCTTCTTAATATGCCCCATCTCTCCGCACTGATAACAAGCTCCTGCGGCTACTCGGCATTGCTCCGATGGATGGTTCTTCCCACAATGCGCACAAGACTCCTTCTTCTTACCAAAGCGGAAAACACCGCTAGATCGAGATCTAGATCCAGAAGAAGACGAACTAGATTTCTTGAACGACTGAGATCGAGGCCTCAAAGTACTCGGAGGTCTAGAAGAAAGAATAGCCCTACCACGCTGGAGACTGATCTCTGCTTGACGACACCGGTTCACCAACCCATCGTACGAAGTAGGATTATCACAGACAGTGACTCGATCAAAGATCTCCTGATTAAGGCCCTGGAGGAAATGATCATACTTGGCCTCAGAACTGCCACTGATATGAGGAGCGAAGGGTAATAACTCAAAGAATTTCTGCTGATACTCATCAACAGACATACTCCCCTGCTTCAGGTTCAAGAGCTCAATCGTCTTGGCCTGGCGAAGGGCTGGAGGAAAGTACAGCTGCATGAACGCTGCACGGAAATCGGCCCAAGTCGCTCTACCCTGAGACTGAACTATCGGCGCAGAAGTCGATCGCCACCACCTGCGAGCACGGCCCTCAAGAAGAAAACTAAGGGTCTCCATCTTCTGCTCATCGGTGCACTGGAATGCGCGGAAACAACTCTCCATGCGCTCTAACCAATCCTCCGCATCATCGGGAGTCTCACCGCCAACTAAAGGCTTAGGCCCCATCTGCATGAAACGATGCATATCGAAACGCCTAGGACCATCCCGACGATGACGATGCTCATGGTGACGCCTAAGATCATCTTGGTCACCCCATCGACCTACACTCCCCTGACTACTCCCGTCATCAAAATGGTCAGCCATCGCTACAAGATAGAATAGGGAAAAATGGTCAACGGAAATCCCAAAACAAAATCTATATCCCAAAATCATACGCATGCTCTGATACCATAAATGTAGTGACCCGTTCCAGAATCACCTACTAATTGAAAACTAAGCATGCAATTAACTTAATAATTACTAATCAGAGATAATAGCGGAAACAACTAACAAATGATAGTTATACAACCCAAACTAACTCTAGAACAACTCAAAATAAGGTAAAGAATATCTGGTACAACCATATCGAATCAAATGATACCGAAACTAAACCAACCGGCTACTCAACATCCTCCTCCTGCTCCTCCGGAACCATCCAACCTGAGACCTGCCCCGAGGGAATGGGGTGTCCAAGATAAACAAAACCGAGGACGTGAGCGATAAGAACGCCCAGTACAAAAGTATGAGTATACAGACCTATATGAAATGCACATGCTATGATCATGATACCGGGGTAGTCAAGAAACAGGAATCACAAAAGGATCTCAACAATGCTCAGTCTAGAGGCGCCAAGTGGATAGTGCCGCGCGGTCCAACCTCTGGGTCACTGCATCCACTACAAGACAGACGTGGACCTAAAATGTCCCGGACCACCGAAGCCCTCCCGACCCGTCGGCCACTGTGTACTCTCGGTGTCCATGCGTCCACAAGACAGGGCTGAGCGGCCCCAAGATATAGCTTATCTCGAAAGAGATACAGCTCAACAGCAAAGGCTATCTCGAAGGAGATACGGCTCAACATGAAATGCAACGTGCAGTAATAAACGTGACATAATAGCATGCATCATATGACATATATCAATGCACCACATAATCATGCAACACATATATGAATGTATACTCAACCAGGATATCTCGGATAGTACTTTCGTACCTCTATCACAGCAATCCTAATCCACTGGAACAACCAGACAACAGGTCTAATCCAAGCCTATTCATCAAGTGAAAACCATCACTAAACTTATCTACCAGACTTAACTAGATAATCCTGAGATAAATACTGATAAAATTCCAAACCTTCGTCCGTCGCTAGCCCGCTGATGCCGCTAGCTCCCAACTAGAGCACAGCTCTGCTACAAGACCAGCAGCTCCCCGCTAGTGCCCAAATCTCGGAACAAGACTAGAACCTGTCAGAAAAGACTGAAATGCTATGGAACTCTCTGAATTGGCGAGTCAAAATGAGGAAATCCGACCACTATTTATAGGCCATGTTCGGATCCTCCGAACACCACTTCGGAACGTCCGAACGCTACGTGTCCACTGGCTCTTGACAGCTCATGATCGGATCCACCGAACCTACACTTCGGACCGTCCGAACATGCACGTGTCCAGCTGCTCATGACACCTCATGATCGGATCCACCGAACCTACACTTCGGAACTTCCGAACTCTTCTGTGCTTCCGAACCATCTTCGGACCTTCCGATCATGATTAATCACCATTAATCCGTTAATTACCCAATTCGGCATTCGGGCTACTACAGGTCAGCTCTGTATCGAGGGTCTGCACATATGGCAAATCTGCTCCTATGCGTCGATACACCGAAACGTCTAGTTTTGGCAAGTCTGCCAATATCTCCTATCTCAGGACTCGAATATAAATCAATAAACAAGGCATTACATAATCAAATGTAATAACAATCTAGTATGTGATTTAGGGAAACTCGTATCAAATCTGAATCGAGTTGTGCAATCCCGTGACCACATGAATTATACCTTTCTTGTCGCACTGTCTGTCGAGATCTCGAATCAAATGTCAAACCTGTCACTTCAAATCTGAAATGGCAATATAGATGCACCTTCTATCAATATAGAACACAACCAACTCATATACAAACAATACTTGATTTCAATACAGTTGAACGGCATAACGGCGTAGTCTCGTGATACCGATAACTCAATAATAACATGCTAATTCCAAATCAACTCCCAATATCACCAACACAACAATACATACACTGAAATCTGCATAATCTTCTCGTAACACATGCTGAAATCGAAACAATAGCATATGGTCTCCAAATTTCGATTCGGTAACGAATAAATCATGCTCAACATATCAAGAACACATATTCTAACTCAAATCTGAATTTCCCCAACACATATATTTCGAGACATGCTGAAATGTAATAAAACTTACATCCTTGAATAGCAAATGATAAGAGGAGTTCAAAATCGAAGTCGAATCTAAAATCGGTTGGCTAGATTTTGCACAATCTTGCCTTAAAGCTTGAAGAAACTTGAAGAATAATGGCTTCTCTCGGTTCTGACTCTGGAAAAATGAGAAATACATGATTCAGCAGCTTCCTATATATATATATATATATATTTGCCATGTGTCAAGCCAAGAAACGAAGGTGGCATGTTGCATGCAGCACCGCGGGTGCGGCAGCTCAAGAGCGCGGGTGCGCTATGCTTTCGGCAGCCCGTCCATTTTCCAAAATTCCGAGACCGCGGGTACGGTCCTTGCATGACCGCGGGTGCGGTCTCACCACCGCGGGTGCGGTCCTGTTAGCACCGCGGGTGCGGTGTTGCTTCGCACAAATTCACAAATTTTCAATCAATGCACCGCGGGTGCGGTCCTTCCTGTACCGCAGGGGCGGTGTGGCTTCGGCCATGCTTGCTCAAACTCTCATTTTTCATGTCATGCATTCTCCTCTTCAAGTCTCACATCGATGACACGGGCAATTCTCGAGCCTTACATTTCTCCCCCTCTTAGACAGGAGTTCGCCCTCGAACTCGCAAGCAATTAATCATGTAAGTATATACAAAATTGTAAAGTCAAAACAGGGAAGAAAGACTCACATCATAAGAATAGCTCGGGATGCCTCTGTCTCATCTCAGACTCTGTCTCCCAAGTTGCTTCCTCGATGCCATGACGACTCCACTGAACCTTCACAAGCGGAATGGTCTTGGTTCTAAGCTGTTTCTCTTTCCGATAAAGAATCTGTATCGGTCTTTCAATATAGCTCAGAGTATGATCTAACTCGGCTTCGTCAGGCTGAATGACATGAGAATCATCCGGCATATATTTGCGCAACATCGATACATGAAAAACATCATGTATACCGGACAGTGAAGGAGGAAGAGCAAGTTTGTAAGCTCGATCGCCAATCTTCTCAAGGATCTCGTACGGACCGACGTATCTAGGAGACAACTTTCCTCGCTTGCCAAATCTGACAACGCCTCTGAAAGGTGAAATCTTCAGAATTACTCTGTCTCCCTGTTCGAATACTAACGGTCTGCGTCTGATATTGGCGTATTTCGCTTGTCTATCTTGTGCCGTCTTCATTCGTTAATGAATGATCTTCACTTTTTCGGTCATCTCACGAATCATATCAGGCCCTAACTCTGGTACCTCAGAGATATCATCCCAGTACAACGGAGATCTGCACTTCTTTCCGTATAAAGCTTCGAACGGTGCCATCTCAATGCTAGTCTGATAGCTGTTGTTGTATGAAAACTCACACAACGGCAATGAATCTTGCCAACTAGTACCAAAGTCTAGTACTACAGCTCTCAGCATGTCCTCTAAAGTCTGGATAGTCCGCTCTGACTGTCCGTCCGTCTGAGGATGATAAGCAGTGCTCAGGTGTAAAGTCGTACCCAAAGCCTGCTGCAAGCTGTGCCAAAAGTGAGAAGTGAATCGTGGATCACGATCTGATACGATCGACTTCGGCACACCGTGCAATCTGACGAACTCTCTGACATATAATTCCGCCATCTGATCGTGTCGATATGCCATTCTGTATGGAATAAAGCACGCTGATTTGGTCAGTCTGTCTATCACTACCCAAATTTCGTCACAGCCCCGCGAAGATCGAGGTAACTTCGTCACGAAGTCCATGGAAATGTGGTCCCATTTCCATTCACGAACAGACAAACTCTGAAGTAAACCTCCGGGCTTCTTTCTTTCTGCCTTCACCTGCTGGCAATTCAGGCATCTAGACACGAATTCTGCAATGTCTGTCTTCATCTGTTTCCACCAGAATTGTGTCTTCAAATCATTGTACATCTTCCTGCCTCCAGGATGAATGCTGAACCGACTACAGTGTGCCTCTGACATGATCTGTCGTTTCAAATTTGAAATCTCTGGCACTACTAAGCGGTTATTCACATACAGAACAGAATCTCTAACCTGATACTCTGATATATGACCAGCTCTGACCATATCAATCGATTTCTGCACGCTCGGATCAGTTCTCTGTGCTTCTTTGATCCTCGAAATCAGATCTGGCTCAATCTGAATCGCAGCAAGTCGCAGCGGTCTACTCTCTGTGTGGGGTCCCGGACGCTAATCAAGTTCTTAATCATCATTGGGACTAATTAATCAATTATAAAACAGGGTCTAAAAATTTTTCTTTTTAAAGTGCGGAACGTAGTGAAATCAAGGCATATATATACATATCAGTATATATAAAATACACATCCTGTATTACAAACATTTATTCAAACTAGGGTTTAACAACTACTATCGAGTGTTCAACCCTATCTCTAGTCCAAGTCCGGTGCCACCACACTAATCACGATCTCTCTCTTCATCTCCTGGACCCTGATCCTGTCCCACCTGTTGTCAAGTACACATACAGACAAGACAACAGCCGGATAACTCCGGTGAGAATAAATCCCAGTATAAATCAACGAACATGCAATCATATAAACAAATATAAAGCATGTAATCAGGTAACAGAATATGTAACAAATCTGAAACATAATCAATATCATGCTGTCGACAATACTCGTAGATCTACAATTCAGACTAGACTCAATCCTAGTCTAGGGATCCCGGTTTCCAGATGTGGTATTCCTATATCGAATTCCGTAAAGGATGGAACCATAATCTCTATTACTCGATATAACCAGTGCCCTGGTATTCCTATATCGAATTCCGTAATAGAAGAATTCCAATACCCTTTACTCGATATAACCAAATATGGTGTTCCTATATCGAATTCCGTAATATATTCCATTACTCGATATAACCAAACATCCAGTGTCCTGACCTAACCGTCAAGGACTGTAGCTCTATCGCTAATATCCTATCTTGAGACATCGTGCAATGTGCCGTGGCGATACCACCACTATCCGGCACTTCTGTCACAAGATAACTCGTCTAATACCTGTCATCTAAATTCAAGAGAACAAGTACATTAGCCAATTTAATGCAAATATCCATGCAATAAAATAAAGTATGTGATTTAGGGAAACCCAAGTCTAAACCGACTCAAGTCCATCTCCCAATACCACATTGACTTATACCTTTCTTTCGTCGGTTTCTGGCTCAGTCGATGTCCTGAACTCACAGCCTGTCTGGCAATGACAATATCAATAATCTCATGTCAATATACCGTTCAACTCAATAACAATCTGATTAATCTGGATTTAATTCAAATCAACGGTATAACGGTACAATTTCAATATCCCCGTCAATACCAATTCAACAGATAATAGTTACAATCCATAACTCATATCCAATACAATCCGTAATCCTGTCACAATTCAAATCTGTCCGGTATAGATCAATATACCTCAGAAATTCATAACAATTCCATAATCAGTCCGTTTCTTAATCTGACTTCGATCCTACGATGTCTAATATGTCAAGAACATCATATAGGAATTCCATTCAATTCTGACAATATCATAATTCTAAAACATGTCAAAACGTAGTAAAACTTACGTCCAGTTGTAGCCTACGTTGTCAGGAACTCAATACCGAAGTCGGATTCAAAATCTGGTAACCGAATTAACCAAAATCACAATTCTCGCACAAAACCAAGTTTTGAGAATTTCCTAAAGCTTTCTCTCGGTTTTTCCTTGCAAATGTCGAGGAAATGATGATTATATACATATCAATTGCATGGCTAAAGGACAAGTGTCCACTCCAATCAAATATTGCACTTTAGCCCCTGAATTCTTCACTATTTGCAATTCAGTCCTCAAAACTCTTTTTAATCCCATTTCAATCCTAATTAATTACCAAAAATCATGGAATTTAACTCCTCATTCCAAAATTCGTAAATTAAATAATCTCGGATTAAAATGATATAATCTCGGGCCTTACAATTCTCCCCCTCTGAGACATGATTTCGTCCTCGAAATCTCAAGCAATCATATCTCAGGCAATCAACTCAGAAATAACCGAAGCTGAAATGTAAACTCACATCAGTGGAATAATTCTGGGAATTCCTGTCTCATATCGGATTCAGTCTCCCAAGTAGCTTCTTCAATGCCATGACGAGTCCATTGAACTTTCACAAGAGGAATCGTCTTTGTTTTGAGCTGTTTTTCTTTACGATCGATAATCCGAATCGGTTTCTCGACATAACTCAATGTCTCATCCAGCTCGGTCTCGTCTGGCTGAATCACGTGAGAATCATCGGGGAGATATTTCCGCAGCATAGATACATGAAAAACATCATGTATTCCAGATAATGAAGGCGGCAATGCTAGTCGATAGGCACGATCTCCTATCTTTTCAAGAATCTCATATGGACCTACATATCTTGGAGACAATTTCCCTTTCTTGCCAAATCTGACAACACCTCTGAAAGGAGAAATCTTCAGGAATACTCGGTCTCCAGTCTCAAATACCAACGGTCGTCGTCGAAGGTTGGCATATTTGGCTTGTCTGTCCTGAGCTGCCTTCATTTTCTTTTGAATCAATTTAACTTTCTCGGTCATATCTCTGATCATATCCGGTCCAGTCTCAGGAACTTCAGAGATATCATCCCAATATAATGGGGATCTGCACTTCTTTCCGTACAACGCTTCAAATGGTGCCATCTCAATACTCGTTTGATAACTATTGTTGTACGAAAATTCACAAAGTGGCAGTGCCTCTTGCCAATTAGTGCTAAAATCCAGCACTATTGCTCTCAGCATATCTTCCAATGTCTGGATCGTACGCTCTGACTGTCCATCAGTCTGTGGATGATATGCGGTACTAAGATGTAACTTCGTACCAAGAGCTTGCTGCAGACTCTGCCAGAAGTGCGATGTAAACCGAGGGTCACGGTCTGAAACAATCGACTTCGGCACTCCGTGTAATCTTACCACTTCCTTGACATAAATCTCAGCCATCTGATCATATCGATACGTCATCTTGTATGGAATAAAACATGCAGATTTGGTCAATCGATCAATCACGACCCAAATCGCATCACAACCTCGGGAGGATCTCGGTAACTTTGTCATAAAATCCATGGAAATGTGATCCCATTTCCATTCAGGAATGGACAAACTCTGTAACAATCCTCCTGGTTTCTTTCTTTCAGCTTTCACCTGTTGGCAATTCAGACACTTGGCTACAAATTTAGTCACATCAGATTTCATTTGTTTCCACCAATACTGTGTCTTCAAATCATTATACATTTTCCTACCACCAGGATGAATGCTAAAACGACTGTTGTGCGCTTCTGACAGTATTCGCTGTCTCAATTCTGAAACATTTGGCACAACAATACGATTATTCACATACAAGACATTATCACGAACCTGATATTCCGATTGATGTCCAGTTTTGACCATCGCAATAGAATTTTTACATTCTGATCAACTTTCTGAGCTTCTTTAATTTTCAAAAGTAGCTCTGGTTCAGCTCGAACAGCACACAATCTCAGAGGCTGACGATCTGTCTTAAATACTAATCCAGACAAACAGCAATCTTCAATCAAATTCGATACACCAATCGTCGATAAGGATAGTGCACATACCTTTCGACTCAGTGCATCAGCTGCTGCATTGGACTTCCCTGGATAATACTTGATTTCACAATCGAAGTCTTTCAATAAATCCAGCCATCTTCTCTGTCTCATATTCAATTCAGATTGTGAAAACAGATATTTCAAGCTTTTGTGATCAGAATATATTTCAAATTTCTCACCGTAGAGGTAATGTCGCCATATCTTCAATACAAAGACTATGGCTGCCAATTCAAGATCATGAATTGGGTAACGAGTTTCATGGGGTTTCAACTGTCTTGAGGCATAAGCAATCACATGCCCTCGCTGCATCAAAACACAACCCAATCCTCGGTGAGATGCATCACAATAAACAACAAATCCACCAGTGCCTGAAGGAATCGTCAACACAGGCGCACTGGTCAGTCTCTTTTTCAACTCAAGAAAACTGGATTCACAGTCTTCTGTCCACACGAATGGAGCATTCTTCTGAGTTAACTGCGTAATCGGTTTGGCAATACTCGAGAAATCTTTAATAAATCGTCGATAATATCCTGCCAAACCCATAAAACTGCGAATTTATGGTACAGATATAGGTCTCGGCCAACTCATCACGACTTCAACCTTACTAGGATCAACTGATATACCGTCTCCCGATATAATGTGACCCAAAAACACAACCTGTTTCAGCCAAAACTCGCATTTCGATAATTTAGCATACAGTTTCTCTGCCCTCAAAATTCTCGACACAGTCCTCAGATGATTAGCATGCTCAATCATATTCTTTGAATAAATCAATATATCATCAATGAATATGATAACAAAATCATCCAAGTATTTCTGAAATACGCGGTTCATCAATCCCATAAATACCGCAGGTGCATTCGTCAAACCAAAAGGCATGACAATAAACTCATAGTGTCCATACCTGGTTCTGAATGCTGTCTTTGAGATATCAGAATCCCTGACTCTCAATTGATGGTATCCAGATCTCAAGTCGATCTTGGAATATACCGATGAACCCTGCAACTGATCAAATAAATCATCAATACGAGGCAAGGGGTATTTATTCTTTACCGTTGCCTTGTTCAGTTGCCTGTAGTCGATACAAAGTCTCATCGACCCATCCTTCTTTCTCACGAACAGTACTGGAGCACCCCAAGGAGATACACTAGGTCTAATGTAACCCTTGGCCAATAAATCCTCCAACTGTTCTTTCAACTCTTTCAACTCGATCGGTGCCATCCTGTAAGGAGCTCTCGAAATCGGAACTGTTCCTGGCATTAACTCAATGCCGAAGTCTATCTCTCGAATCGGAGGCAATCCAGGAATCTCATCTGGAAAGACATCAGCAAACTCACACACCACTGGCAAGTCCGCCAATGATGGGCTTGTCTTCAGTAAATCAACTGAATATACCAGGAATCCATCCGCTCCCTTCTGCAATAATCGAGTCATATTTATTGCAGATATCAAAGGAATTCTAGCCCTAGATCCCTTACCATAAAATTTCCACTCCTTAGCCATCTCAGGTCTGAATCGAACTATCTTGTGGAAACAATCGACTGTAGCCCGGTACTTGGTCAACATGTCGATACCGACAATACAATCAAAATCAGATAAACCAAGCACAATACAGTCTAACTCAATCGTATGCCCATCGTACTGCAGTATACACGATTTCACAGATTTCACCGATATCAAACCTGTTCCTAACGGAGACGTGACAGATACTACAGTAGCTAAGGACTCAACAGGCAATGAATGCATTAAAGCAAATCGCTCAGACATAAAAGTATGTGATGCACCAGTATCAATCAGTACATAAGCAGGATAACCAGAAATAAAACAGTTACCTGCAACTACATCATCAGGTGCATCTTGTGCCTGCTCCTCGGTCAAAGCAAAAACTCTGGACTGCTGTCTCGGAGGCTGGCTCGCGATCTGGCCCCCTCCTGGCCTCTGCTGTGACAGAGTAGACGGTGCTGGATGAAAGGAATGAACGGCAGAAGATCGTCTCCCTGTCTGAGCCGCTGATCCAGACGACTCAGCAGCCTGTGATCCCTGGGCACTCCTCTGGGGACACACTCGGGCAAAGTGTCCCTGCTGTTTACAGATACGACAGCTGCCAACTACTCCTCGGCACTGGTCTGTGGAATGTCTCCCTCCACAAGTACCACAGTATGGTCCTGCATAGCTCTGGCTCTGACCGGTCTGTCTAGAGCCACTCGAACTGGACGAGGTAGTCCCTGATTTCTTGAATTGCTTTCCTCTAGCCTTCAAGAAATCCTTCTTCCCGGTACTACCGCTGCTGCCACCTTCAAATCGAGGAGGTGGTTGTTGTCCCGGTGCTGGAAGCACAAACGAAGCCTCTCTCTGCCTCATCAGGCCTGCCTCAGCTCCCTTGGCTCTGTTTAGGGCATCGGTGAAGTTGTTGGGCCTCCCAGTATTCACCAGAGTAAAAATTTCAGGATTTAGGCCATTTATGAACTGGTCTGCTACGGCCTCATCACTTCCTGCCACATGAGGGGCAAATCGGAGCAGAGTAGAAAACTTAGCCACATAATCCTCAATGTTCAACTGGCCTTGTTTCAGGTTCGCAAACTCGGCTCCCTTGTCCTTCCTATAAGAAACTGGAAAGAACCGTAGATAGAATTCAGTCTTAAACACATTCCAGGTAATGGCCATACCTCTCTGTTCCAATGCCCTTCTAGTCGTGATCCACCAGTGTTTAGCAACGTCATGCAACTGGTGTATTATCAGTTTCGTCCTCTTTTCCTCAGTATACTCCAAAGAGTCAAACAGTGATTCAATATCGTCCAACCAACTTTCACATTCCACGGAGTTCTCCGTTCCTTTCAAAGTCGGTGGATGAAATGACTGAAACCGTTTCAGCAATTTCTCCATTGCTGTAGGTGTCACATCCATGGGAGGATTCGAGGTACTCCCCTGTCCTGGCATTCTCCTCGGAGGCATATCTGATAACCAAAAGGGTTAGCAGTTCCAACAATAATCCTATTTCAAGCCTCCCTGGATCATCTTACAGCTGATCCATTCCAATAATACACAATACCATATCAATAGCAGATAAGTCAGGTAACATGTATTAAAACAGGAATCATGCTAGCAATCAAAAGCAGGAAAGAAAACACATTCTACCCCGCTCACTATCTCCTATCTCAATCTCAAGGATCTATCGCTCTGATACCACCTGTTGTGGGGTCCCGGACGCTAATCAAGTTCTTAATCATCATTGGGACTAATTAATCAATTATAAAACAGGGTCTAAAAATTTTTCTTTTTAAAGTGCGGAACGTAGTGAAATCAAGGCATATATATACATATCAGTATATATAAAATACACATCCTGTATTACAAACATTTATTCAAACTAGGGTTTAACAACTACTATCGAGTGTTCAACCCTATCTCTAGTCCAAGTCCGGTGCCACCACACTAATCACGATCTCTCTCTTCATCTCCTGGACCCTGATCCTGTCCCACCTGTTGTCAAGTACACATACAGACAAGACAACAGCCGGATAACTCCGGTGAGAATAAATCCCAGTATAAATCAACGAACATGCAATCATATAAACAAATATAAAGCATGTAATCAGGTAACAGAATATGTAACAAATCTGAAACATAATCAATATCATGCTGTCGACAATACTCGTAGATCTACAATTCAGACTAGACTCAATCCTAGTCTAGGGATCCCGGTTTCCAGATGTGGTATTCCTATATCGAATTCCGTAAAGGATGGAACCATAATCTCTATTACTCGATATAACCAGTGCCCTGGTATTCCTATATCGAATTCCGTAATAGAAGAATTCCAATCAAATATTGCACTTTAGCCCCTGAATTCTTCACTATTTGCAATTCAGTCCTCAAAACTCTTTTTAATCCCATTTCAATCCTAATTAATTACCAAAAATCATGGAATTTAACTCCTCATTCCAAAATTCGTAAATTAAATAATCTCGGATTAAAATGATATAATCTCGGGCCTTACAATTCTCCCCCTCTGAGACATGATTTCGTCCTCGAAATCTCAAGCAATCATATCTCAGGCAATCAACTCAGAAATAACCGAAGCTGAAATGTAAACTCACATCAGTGGAATAATTCTGGGAATTCCTGTCTCATATCGGATTCAGTCTCCCAAGTAGCTTCTTCAATGCCATGACGAGTCCATTGAACTTTCACAAGAGGAATCGTCTTTGTTTTGAGCTGTTTTTCTTTACGATCGATAATCCGAATCGGTTTCTCGACATAACTCAATGTCTCATCCAGCTCGGTCTCGTCTGGCTGAATCACGTGAGAATCATCGGGGAGATATTTCCGCAGCATAGATATATGAAAAACATCATGTATTCCAGATAATGAAGGCGGCAATGCTAGTCGATAGGCACGATCTCCTATCTTTTCAAGAATCTCATATGGACCTACATATCTTGGAGACAATTTCCCTTTCTTGCCAAATCTGACAACACCTCTGAAAGGAGAAATCTTCAGGAATACTCGGTCTCCAGTCTCAAATACCAACGGTCGTCGTCGAAGGTTGGCATATTTGGCTTGTCTGTCCTGAGCTGCCTTCATTTTCTTTTGAATCAATTTAACTTTCTCGGTCATATCTCTGATCATATCCGGTCCAGTCTCAGGAACTTCAGAGATATCATCCCAATATAATGGGGATCTGCACTTCTTTCCGTACAACGCTTCAAATGGTGCCATCTCAATACTCGTTTGATAACTATTGTTGTACGAAAATTCACAAAGTGGCAGTGCCTCTTGCCAGTTAGTGCTAAAATCCAGCACTATTGCTCTCAGAATATCTTCCAATGTCTGGATCGTACGCTCTGACTGTCCATCAGTCTGTGGATGATATGCGGTACTAGAGGCGTATGCTATCACGTGCCCTCGCTGCATAAGAACACATCCTAACCCTCTGTGAGATGCGTCACAGTATACAACGAACTCACCTGTACCTGCAGGAATCGTCAAGACAGGCGCACTAGTCAGCCTCTTCTTCAGCTCTACAAAACTGGCTTCACAATCTTCGGACCACACAAATGGCATATTCTTCTGTGTCAACTGGGTGATAGGCTTCGCTATACTGGAGAAATCTCGGATAAAACGACGATAATACCCGGCTAGACCCATGAAACTGCGTATCTCAGGCACAGAAGTCGGTCTCGGCCAACTGATAACAGCCTCAACTTTACTCGGATCTACCGCAATACCATCTCCAGATATAATATGCCCCAAGAAGACAACCTGTCGCAACCAGAATTCACACTTGGACAGTTCGGCATACAACTGCTCTTTTCTTAAAGTCTTCAATACGATCCTCAGATGATCTGCATGCTCAGTCAAACTCTTCGAATACACCAAAATATCATCAATGAAAACAATAACAAACTCATCTAAATAGCTCTGAAAAATACGGTTCATCAAACTCGTGAAAACCGCTGGTTCATTCGTCAAACCGAAAGGCATAACAATAAACTCGTAATGCCCATACCTGGTTCGGAATACAGTCTTCGGAATATCAACGTCTCTAACTCGGAGCTGATGATACCCTGATCTCAAATCAATCTTCGAGTATACCGAAGATCCCTGTAACTGATCAAACAGATCGTCGATGCGAGGCAAAGGATACTTGTTCTTCACTGTTGCCTTATTCAGCTGCCTATATACACAGTCGCATCGAACCATCTTTCTTTCTAACGAAAAGCACCGGAGCACCCCAAGGTGATACACTGGGTCTGATATATCCCTTGGACAGAAGATCCTCCAACTGTGCTTTCAACTCTTTCAGCTCTATCGGTGCCATCCTATATGGAGCTCTCGAGATAGGAACACTGCCTGGCACAAGATCAATGCTGAAATCAACCTCTCGAACTGGAGGCAACCCTGGAATTTCGTCAGGAAAAACATCTGCAAACTCGCAAACCACTGGCAAATCTGCCAATGCTGGGCTCGATTTCAGTAGATCTACTGAATATACGAGAAAGCCCTCTGCTCCTCTCTGAAGCAATCTACTCATAGTCAGAGCAGATACTAAGGGAATCCGAGATCTGGAACCCTTGCCGTAGAATTTCCACTCATCTGTCATGTCTGGTCTGAATCTGACAATCTTGTGGAAACAATCTACAGTGGCCCTGTACTTGGTCAACATGTCTATGCCAACTATACAGTCAAAATCAGCTAAACCAAGTACTACACAATCAAGATCAATCTCATGCCCCTCAAACTGAAGCATACAGTGTCTAACAGTAATCACAGATATCAAACCACTTCCCAACGGAGAAGCTATAGACACTACCGTAGACATCGACTCAACAGGCAATGAATGTCTCAATGCAAAATGTTCAGATATAAATGTATGAGATGCACCTGTGTCTATCAACACATATGCAGGATAACCGCAAAGAAAACAGCTACCTGCAATGACGTCATCTGGCGCCTCCTGCGCCTGCTTCTCTGTCAGGGCAAAAACACGTGCCTGCTGTCGGGGAGGCTGACTCACAGTCTGACTACCTCCTGGTCTCTGCTGGGTCGGTGTAGAGGGTGTCTGAAAGGAGTGTACAGAAGATGCCTGTCTCTCCATCTGCGGCGCTGGTGCTGATGATCCGGTGCTCTGGAATCGTTGTGCACCTCTCTGGGGACAAACTCTAGCGAAGTGTCCCTGTTGCCTACAGATGTTGCAGCGTCCCATAACTCCTTGACACTACTCCGTCGCATGTCGCCCTCCGCACGAACCACAGTATGCGCCACTATAATCTGACCCCTGACCTCTCTGTCGAGATCCACTCGAACTCGATGAACTACTCCCAGATTTCTTAAACTGTTTGCCTTTAGCCTTCAGAAACTCCTTCTTGCCACTACCACTAGCTCCGCTGTCAAAACGAGGAGGAGGTGGTGGAAACTGTACGGTAGTAGGCTGTGGCGGTCTCTGCCCCTGAACACCGTAGGAAGCCCCTCGCTGCCTGACCAAGCCAGCCTCGGCTCCCTTCGCTCGGTTCAGTGCCTCTGAAAAAGAACTAGGCCGGCCCGTGTTCACCAAGGTAAAGACATCGGGGTTCAGCCCGTTGATGAACTGATCGGCCACTGCCTCGTCGTTCCCGGCCACATGAGGTGCAAATCGTAGCAATGCAGAAAATTTAGCCACATACTCCTCGATGTTCCACTGTCCCTGCCTCAGATTCGCAAATTCAGCTCCTTTATCTTTTCGGTAGGAGACGCGGAAGAAGCGCTGATAGAACTCATCCTTGAAGACTTTCCACGTAATGTCAATGCCTCGGTGCTCCAAGGCTCTCTTCGTAGTCAACCACCAGCTCTTGGCAACCTCCTGCATCTGATGCCCTATCAGTTTCACACGTCGCTCATCAGTATATGCCAAAGACTCAAACAACATCTCGATATCATCAAGCCAGCTCTCGCACTCTACTGCACTCTCTGTGCCCTTCAGGGTAGGAGGATGGAAAGACTGAAATCTCTTCAATAAGGTCTCCATCGGCGTAGCGGTGACATCCATCTGTGCACCGGATGTGCTACCCTGCTCTGGCTGTGGTATACGTCTAGGCGGCATAAATCTGATTATCACACTGATTAGTACACAATTAATATCATCTGTCTCAGCCCTCCTCTGATCATAGACTCTGATCGAGAATCGGTTCTGATTCAGGCTTGAAATGCTGTAAATCAATTCAGATAATACAACACAACATATAATAGGGAAAGCAATAATCATGCTAGCATCTCAAAAGCAAGGAAGATGACTCGATCTACCCCGCTCATTCTATTCTATCTCAGTCTACAGAACCTACTGCTCTGATACCACCTGTTGTGGGGACCCGGGCTCTAACTCTATTCTTTTGGGATTTAATTGGATCTTTGTTCGAAAATGTGGGTCAAAATTTTGCTTTTAACATTAATTTAAATGTATAACTAAAGCATATCATGTCTTGATATTAAATAAACAACATAATATACATACATGTCTGTTTGGTAAAATCATACGCTAGTGTTCAAATCCCAACTACAACATAAGTAGTACAAGTCAAAAGGAAAACACTAGAAATCTGCAACGCCCGTGATCTCCACGCTATCGTCAATCTCTCATCTAGCTCGAGACCCAGATCCTGCCCCACCTGTTGCCATGCACACATACAGACACGACAACAGCCGGATTACTCCGGTGAGAACATATCCCAGTATAAAACATGGATGCATGCAATGTCATAATCATGTACAAAAGCATAGAATATATCAAGTAACATGAATAAAATCTAAACATGTAGAAGAATACAAATCTGTATTCACATTTAAATCTTGGCTCGACTCATTTCTAATCTAGGGATCCCGTATGAATAAGACGGTCTGTCACCTACCCAACCACTCGGGGCAACGGTACGTCTTATTCCTAGACTTCGGTCAACTCTGTATCGAGGTTCTGCACATATAGCAAATCTGCTCCTATGCGTCGATACACCGAAACGTCTAGTTTTGGCAAGTCTGCCAATATCTCCTATCTCAGGACTCGAATATAAATCAATAAACAAGGCATTACATAATCAAATGTAATAACAATCTAGTATGTGATTTAGGGAAACTCGTATCAAATCTGAATCGAGTTGTGCAATCCCGTGACCACATGAATTATACCTTTCTTGTCGCACTGTCTGTCGAGATCTCGAATCAAATGTCAAACCTGTCACTTCAAATCTGAAATGGCAATATAGATGCACCTTCTATCAATATAGAACACAACCAACTCATATACAAACAATACTTGATTTCAATACAGTTGAACGGCATAACGGCGTAGTCTCGTGATACCGATAACTCAATAATAACATGCTAATTCCAAATCAACTCCCAATATCATCAACACAACAATACATACACTGAAATCTGCATAATCTTCCCGTAACACATGCTGAAATCGAAACAATAGCATATGGTCTCCAAATTTCGATTCGGTAACGAATAAATCATGCTCAACATATCAAGAACACATATTCTAACTCAAATCTGAATTTCCCCAACACATATATTTCGAGACATGCTGAAATGTAATAAAACTTACATCCTTGAATAGCAAATGATAAGAGGAGTTCAAAATCGAAGTCGAATCTAAAATCGGTTGGCTAGATTTTGCACAATCTTGCCTTAAAGCTTGAAGAAACTTGAAGAATAATGGCTTCTCTCGGTTCTGACTCTGGAAAAATGAGAAATACATGATTCAGCAGCTTCCTATATATATATATTTGCCATGTGTCAAGCCAAGAAACGAAGGTGGCATGTTGCATGCAGCACCGCGGGTGCGGCAGCTCAAGAGCGCGGGTGCGCTATGCTTTCGGCAGCCCGTCCATTTTCCAAAATTCCGAGACCGCGGGTGCGGTCCTTGCATGACCGCGGGTGCGGTCTCACCACCGCGGGTGCGGTCCTATTAGCACCGCGGGTGCGGTGTTGCTTCGCTTAAATTCACAAATTTTCAATCAATGCACCGCGGGTGCGGTCCTTCCTGTACCGCAGGGGCGGTGTGGCTTCGGCCATGCTTGCTCAAACTCTCATTTTTCATGTCATGCATTCTCCTCTTCAAGTCTCACATCGATGACACGGACAATTCTCGAGCCTTACAAGAACTTTGGGAACACTTTTGCGTGCTATTCTTAAAAAGAACTTGGATTGACATTTCTCTGGACTTTATTTTGGATTTGCCTAGGCCTAAGAAGAGGAGGGATTCTATTTTTGTAGTTGTGGATAGATTCTCTAAGATGACACATTTTATAGCTTGTCATGAAACCGATGATGCTTCAAACATTCCGGATTTGTTCTTTAGAGAAGTCGCTAGGTTGCATGGCATGCCTAGGACTATTGTTTCTCGTCGCAATGTTAAATTTTTGAGTTACTTTTGGAATAATTTATGGGCTAAACTTGGCACAAAATTGTTGTTTTCTACTACTTGTCATCCTCAAACAGATGGACAAACTGAAGTTGTCAATATAACTTCGGGAACACTTTTGCGTGCTATTCTTAAAAAGAACTTGGATTGACATTTCTGTGGACTTTATTTTGGGGTTGTTGTGGATAGATTCTCTAAGATGGCACATTTTAAAGCTTGTCATAAAACCGATGATGCTTCAAACATTGCGGATTTGTTCTTTAGAGAAGTCGCTAGGTTGCATGGCATACCTAGGACTATTGTTTCTCGTCGCAATGTTAGATTTTTGAGTTACTTTTGGAATAATTTATGGGCTAAACTTGGCACAAAATTGTTGTTTTCTACTACTTGTCATCCTCAAACGGATGGACAAACTGAAGTTGTCAATAGAACTTTGGGAACACTTTTGCGTGCTATTCTTAAAAAGAACTTGGATTGACATTTATCTGGACTTTATTTTGGAATTGCCTAGGCCTAAGAAGAGGTGGGATTCTATTTTTGTAGTTGTGGATAGATTCTCTAAGATGACACATTTTATAGTTTGTCATGAAACCGATGATGCTTCAAACATTACGGATTTGTTCTTTAGAGAAGTCGCTAGGTTGCATGGCATGCCTAGGATTATTGTTTCTCGTCGCAATGTTAAATTTTTGATTTACTTTTGGAATAATTTATGGGCTAAACTTGGCACAAAATTGTTGTTTTCTACTACTTGTCATCCTCAAACTGATGGACAAACTGAAGTTGTCAATATAACTTTGGGAACACTTTTGCGTGCTATTCTTAAAAAGAACTTGGATTGACATTTCTATGGACTTTATTTTGGGGTTGTTGTGGATAGATTCTCTAAGATGGCACATTTTATAGCTTGTCATAAAACCGATGATGCTTCAAACATTGCGGATTTGTTCTTTAGAGAAGTCGCTAGGTTGCTTGGCATGCCTAGGACTATTGTTTCTGGTCGCGATGTTAAATTCTTGATATACTTTTGGAAGACTTTATGGGCTGAACTTGGGACAAAATTGTTGTTTTCTACTACTTGTCATCCTCAAACGGATGGACAAACTGAAGTTGTTAATAGAACTTTGGGAACACTTTTGCGTGCTATTCTTAAAAAGAACTTGGATGGAAATTTCTCTGGACTTTATTTTGGAGTTGCCTAGGCCTAAGAAGAGGAGGGATTCTATTTTTGTAGTTGTGGATAGATTCTCAAAGATGGCACATTTTATAGCTTGTCATGAAACCGATGATGCTTCAAACATTACGGATTTGTTCTTTAGAGAAGTCGCTAGGTTGCATGGCATGCCTAGGACTATTGTTTCTCGTCGCAATGTAAAATTTTTGAGTTACTTTTGGAATAATTTATGGGCTAAACTTGGCACAAAATTGTTGTTTTCTACTACTTGTCATCCTCAATCAGATGGACAAACTGAAGTTGTCAATAGAACTTTGGGAACACTTTTGCGTGCTATTCTTAAAAAGAACTTGGATTGACATTTCTCTGGACTTTATTTTGGAGTTGCCTAGGCCTAAGAAGAGGAGGGATTCTATATTTGTAGTTGAGGATAGATTCTCTAAGATGGCACATTTTATAGCTTGTCATGAAACCGATGATGCTTCAAACATTACGGATTTGTTCTTTAGAGAAGTCGCTAGGTTGCATGGCATGCCTAGGACTATTGTTTCTCGTCGCAATGTTAAATTTTTTAGTTACTTTTGGAATAATTTATGGGCTAAACTTGGCACAAAATTGTTGTTTTCTACTACTTGTCATCCTCAAACGGATGGACAAACTGAAGTTGTCAATATAACTTTGGGAACACTTTTGCGTGCTATTCTTAAAAAGAACTTGGATTGACATTTCTATGGACTTTATTTTGGGGTTGTTGTGGATAGATTCTCTAAGATGGCAGATTTTATAGCTTGTCATAAAACCGATGATGCTTCAAACATTGCGGATTTGTTCTTTAGAGAAGTCGCTAGGTTGCATGGCATGCCTAGGACTATTGTTTCTCGTCGCAATGTTAAATTTTTGAGTTACTTTTGGAATAATTTATGGGCTAAACTTGGCACAAAATTGTTGTTTTCTACTACTTGTCATCCTGAAACGGATGGACAAACTGAAGTTGTCAATAGAACTTTGGGAACACTTTTCCGTGCTATTCTGATGCGATCATGGACAGCCACGCGCCGAGGAAGGCATGAAAATTCATGGGAGTGGCGTTTGGGAACCAAAAGAAAATCATTCAAGCATTGTTGGAGAAACCCGAGGCTACACGGACGTGTACACGGACCTGTACACGAGGTCCGTGTCCTTCACAACCCGAGATGAGCAAATCCAGTGCCTGCACGGACCTGGAGACGGACCCAGGCACGGGGTCCGTGCCCTTTGAAGTTGGCGAATACAGTGCCTACACGGACCCGTACACGGAGGTGAGCACGGGGTCCGTGTCGCTTGATCCCGATTGAAGAGTTTTACAGTATGTACACGGACCCGTCTACGGACGTCTGCACGGGGTCCGTGTCCTCTGTTTTCTGCGCGGATTTGTTTCCTTTTCTAGAGTTTTTGTAATAGCCGAGCCCAGTGTACGTTACGATTTAAGTTTCGTTTGTTATTTGGGATATTTGATTAGATGTTCAGAGTTGTATTTTTTGGGCTATAGTATTGTTAGTTTTATTGTCTTGAGGTGTTAGTTGATGTTGGTTGTTCGTTTCAGAGTTTCGGATCGATTTTAGTTGCATTGGAAGTGATCTTGGCCGTGGCTTGAGTGCACCCGCGCTCTTAACTGGAGTGCCCCCGCGGTGTACTGTGCTGTTTTGGAGTTGGAATGCCGTGAGCACACCGCACCCGCGGCGTTGTAGTGACCGCCCCCGCGGTGGAGACCGCACCCGCGCTGTTTGCAGTGCCGCACCCGCGCTGTTCGATTTCCAGATTTTTTTTGAGATGCCGTAGCCATTGCGCACCCGCGGTCCTTGTGTTGGCGCACCCGCGGTGAAGGTATGGGCGAGTTTTTAAGCTACTTTTTGGAGTGGTTGGCCATACTTTCTCTTTCTTTTCTCCTCCATTCTCGACTTTTCTCTCCATTTCTAGGGTTTTTGGTCATTTCTTTCACTTCCTATCTTCGATTCAAGCGTTTGTTTGGAATTTCGACTTGAGATCGACGTTCTCCTTGGTGCTAGGAAGCTTGGGTAAGTTTTTGGTGCGATTCTGTTAAGGTTGTAAATTAAGAGTTGTTTAGGTTGGTTGTTTATGTGGATTTATGGATTATTTAGCTTGTAATCTTGGATATTTAGTTGATATTGGTGTTATTTGTGGATTATTTGTTGTAGGTGGTGATCAAGGGCTAAGTTGAGGTGTTTGTTGTGGTTTGTAAGTGGAAATTCATTCCTTTTGCTCACATGATTTTATATGTATGTGTTTCAAAGAGTTTATTGTGTTATTCCCTTTCATTTGATCCATAGTATGTATTGTTATATGTATTGGAGGCATTGTATGTCTCATTATTGATTAAAGGGAATACAAAGAGATATATAGAGTTCAAAGTGATTGTTAAAACCAGAGAAGAGTTTAAATGTTTTCGGATTGATAAATACATAGTCAGAGATTGCATGCAATATTAGATGATCATCGCCCAGAGGCTTATATCCCTCAGAGTTATCGGTATTTATATCGATTTGGGATACGAGCAACCCCAGAGCAGAGATACTATTGATATCAATCCCCAGAGCAAAAGAGAAATACCATCATATTTTATGCTATTGCTATATTATTGATATTCAGAGTTTACAGTTCAGAGTTGATGGTATTTATGATTTCAAAGAGATGTTTTACAGAGTTATTGTTCATTGTTATATAAGAGTTCCACTTGCTGAGATTTATTCTCATTTCAGTTATTTTCATGTGATGCAGATCAGAGTGGTGCCTCGGGACGTTGACTGTAGATCGGGGGTCATATGCATACACCGTTGGAAGGAGGATTTTGGCATGATCATAGGAATGATATTTTGTTTTTGTTATGTCATTTAAATGATCATGTATTTATTTTGTAAAGATATTTGATGAAATGTATTTTGAAACTCCTTCCGTATATTTTAAAGAGAAAATTTTATTTCCGCTGCGTATTTATTTTAAAAGAGGATCGGGGTGTCACATTTAGTGGTATCAGAGCGGTGTTCTTCGGACCAATGCATATGACTTCGTCTACTTTCAACTGTCCGGGTATGTTTTCTTTGCATCTATCTATTGTTATGTATTGATTGGTATCTTGTGAGCATTGTAGAGTAGAGGATGCCTCCTAAGCGTAAGGCGTCAGAGGGGGAGGATAGTTCGTCCTCGAGAGTTGTCGACGAGTTCGGCAAGTTACTGAAGGAGCAGGCTAAGGTTCACAGTGAGCAGATCCAGCAGTTGCTTAGACTGCAAGGAGCAGGCCAGGGCAGAGACCAAGGTAGGGGGCAGGTTGCTCCAGTAACAGTTGGTTCTGATGCTATCTTTTCTGCGTTTAAGAGGATGGATCCACCCGAGTTTCCAGGCAGCTCCGATCCTTTAGTTGCAGTAGAGTGGGTCAAGGCTTTGGAGGCGATTTTTGATCATCTCCACTATGAGGACAGAGACCGTATCAGTTGTGCTGTTTTCATGCTGGTTAAAGCTGCACGTTTGTGGTGGAATGCGACCAAGGTTGGCATTGATGTTTCTACTTTGAAGTGGTCTGAGTTTACTGAGCTTTTCTACGACAAGTACTTTCCTGATGCGCTGCGAGCGAGGAAGGTCACAGAGTTCTTGGAGCTTCGTCAGGGGAGCTTGAATGTGGACGAGTATATTCTCAAGTTCGAGGAGGGTTGCCTTTTTGCTCCGTACATTGCTACCAGTGATAAAGATAAAGGTGCTCACTTCATTCGAGGCCTTAGAGCGGAGATCAGGCGTGATATCAATATGTCCAAGGCTGTGACTTTCAAGGAGATTGTGTCCAAGGCGTTGCTAGCAGAGCAGGACGAGAAAGATATCGCCAGGGAGAGACAGGCGAGGCACCAGGCTAATGTTCAAAGAGGCCAGAGTTCAGGTCAGCGTGGCAGAGATCGATTCAAGGGGAAGGGCAAGGTGGATCAGAGTCCTAGGCCACCGTCAGTGCCAGTTGCTCCGTCTGATTCTGAGAGATCTTTGTGTCCCAAGTGTAGCAGACCCCATCGTGGAGAGTGTAGATTTGGCACTCGTTCTTGCTATCGTTGTGGCATGCCAGGCCATATTTCCAGAGATTGTCCTAGGGGAGCTAGCCAGGAGAAGGTGCAGGGTCGTATCTTTTCGATGACTAAGGAAGGTATTAATCGTAATTCTTCTGTAATCTCTAGTTCCATTTTGATTTCAGGCAGAGTAGCTACTACTTTGATTGATACTGGTGCTACTCATTCTTTTATGTCTGAATTGTTTTTGAGATCTTTGGGTATAGTTCCTTCTGTTATTCCCCTTCAGCTTAGTGTTGTTTTGCCTTCGGGAGATGTTTTGTGCCCGACTTCCATAGTGTATGCGTGCCCCGTTCGTTTTGTTGATCGAGAGGTCTTTGCTGATTTGATTGTGATCCCGATGGTTGCCTTTGATGTTATTCTTGGCATGGATTGGCTGTTGACCTATCGTGCTGTTATTGATTGCGTTGCTAAGTCGGTGACTTTTGCAGATGATGACCAGGGAGGAGTTCTCGCCAGCTCAGGTACTTCGCTGGTCCTTCCTTTTATTTCGTGTCTTGGTGCTGAGAGGCTATTGTGTAGAGGTTGTGATGTTTTTCTAGCATCTGTTGTGGATATGGATAGACTGATTAAGTTGAATATTGATGATATTGATGTGGTGAGGGAGTTTGCGGATGTGTTTGAGGATGATGTTCCGGGTTTGCCGCCAGATAGAGATGTAGAGTTTGTTATTGATCTTGCTCCAGGTACGGTTCCTATTTCTAAGGCTCCGTATAGGATGGCTCCTACCGAGATGAAAGAGTTGAAGACGCAGTTGCAGGATCTTCTAGATAAGGGTTTCATTCGTCCGAGTTCTTCGCCTTGGGGAGCTCCGGTTCTATTTGTTAAGAAGAAGGACGGGTCTTTGCGTCTGTGTATCGATTACAGAGAGCTCAACAAAGTGACGATCAAGAACAAGTATCCGTTGCCACGGATTGACGATCTATTTGACCAACTCCAGGGTGCCACTGTTTTCTCGAAGATTGATCTTCGGTCTGGCTACTATCAGTTGAAGGTTAGGGAGTCTGATATCCCTAAGACGGCTTTCAGGACCAGGTATGGTCACTATGAGTTTCTCGTGATGTCTTTTGGTTTGACCAATGCCCCTTCTGTTTTCATGGACCTGATGAACCGTGTGTTCAAGCCGTATTTGGATAGCTTCGTCATTGTCTTTATCGACGATATATTGATCTATTCCAAGACCAGAGAGCTTCATTCAGAGCATCTCAGAGTTGTTCTCCAGTTGCTGAGAGAGCGAAGGTTGTTTGCTAAGTTGAAGAAGTGTGAGTTTTGGCTGGATCAGATTTCTTTTCTAGGCCATGTCGTTTCGAGGGATGGCATTGCTGTTGATCCGATGAAGATAGAGGCGATTCAGAAGTGGCCTATTCCTACGACTGTTTCAGAGGTACGCAGTTTCCTTGGTTTGGCGGGTTATTATCGTCGTTTTATTTCGGATTTTTCCAAGATTGCCCTGCCATTGTCCAATCTGACAAGGAAGACTGTGAAGTTCGAGTGGTCTATAGATTGCCAGAGCGCATTTCAGGAGTTGAAGGATAGATTGACGTCAGCTCCTATTCTCGCATTGCCCAGTGGTTCAGAGGATTTTGTGGTCTTTACCGATGCGTCGAAGAAGGGTCTCGGTGCAGTGTTGATGCAGAGAGGTAAGGTCATTGCCTATGCTTCTCGCCAGTTGAAGGATTATGAGAAGAATTATCCGACGCACGATTTGGAGCTAGCAGCTGTGGTGTTCGCCCTTAAGATTTGGAGACATTATCTGTATGGCGAAAAGTGTGAGATCTTCACAGACCACAAGAGTTTGAAGTATCTGTTCTCGCAGAAAGAGCTCAATATGCGGCAGAGGAGGTGGTTAGAGCTGGTCAAAGATTACGATGTGACTATCAGTTATCACCCAGGGAAGGCGAATGTTGTGGCTGATGCTTTAAGCCGCAAGTCGAGTGTTTCATTGAGTTCTTTGATTCAGAGACCGTTACTGATGGATTTGCAGAGAGAGGATATTGATCTGGTGATTCCAGGCACCATTGCTCGTCTTTCAGCGTTAGTTATTCGATCTTCATTGACGGACAGGATTCGTAGAGAGCAGTCGACTGATGTTCAGTTGACAGAGTTGAGAGATAGAGCAGAGATTAGAGGTAATTCAGAGTTCGTCTTGAATGGTGATGGTTTGGTGACTTTCAGAGGTCGTATTTGTGTTCCTTCTGGCGACGATATTCGTAGAGATATTCTGACAGAGGCTCATACCGCGCCGTATTCGATTCATCCAGGCAGTACGAAGATGTATCAGGATCTTCGTCGACTCTACTGGTGGCCAGGTATGAAGAAGGATGTTGCCGTGTTCATTTCTCAGTGCCTTACTTGTCAGCAGGTGAAGATTGAGCACCAGAGACCTGCTGGGACATTGTTGTCGTTGCCGATTCCTCAGTGGAAGTGGGAGCATATTACGATGGATTTCGTGACTGGTCTTCCCAGAGTGCGGAGAGGTTTCAATTCTATTTGGGTTATCGTTGATAGATTGACTAAGTCAGCGCACTTTCTTCCAGTCAAGACGACGTATTCGATGAACCAGTATGCCGAGGACTACATAGCAGAGATTGTCAGACTTCATGGTGTTCCTGTGTCGATCGTGTCTGATCGTGACCCCAGATTTACTTCAGAGTTTTGGAAGAGTTTGCACAGAGCTATGGGTTCGCGATTAGCGTTCAGTACAGCCTATCATCCTCAGAGTGATGGTCAGTCAGAGAGAGTCATTCAGATTCTTGAGGATATGCTCAGAGCGTGTACTATAGACTTTCCAGGTAGCTGGGATTCTTTGTTGCCTTTGGCTGAGTTCACTTATAATAATAGCTACCAGGCATCGATTGGCATGGCACCGTATGAGGCACTTTATGGCAGGAAGTGCAGGTCTCCCTTGTATTGGGACGAGGTTGGTGAGAGGAAGATGTTGGGACCAGAGTTGGTCCAGCAGACTGCTGATGTTGTTGCTGTTATCAGAGAAAGGATGAAGACTGCCCAGTCCAGACAGAAGAGCTATGCAGATGTTCGTCGCAGACCTTTGCAGTTCGAGATTGGCGACCACGTGTTTCTGAAGATAGCACCTCTCAAGGGTGTGATGAGATTTGGCAAGAAGGGCAAGTTGAGTCCTAGATTTATTGGTCCATTCGAGATTTTGGACAGAGTTGGTGACAGAGCCTACAGATTAGCCCTACCTCCAGATCTTGACAGAGTTTATAATGTGTTTCACGTTTCGATGCTCAGGAAGTATGTTGCAGATCCTTCCCATGTTCTACGCCATGAGCCATTGGACTTGACGCCGAATTTGACATATCAAGAGATTCCGATTCAGATTTTGGATCGCACAGTTAGAGTTCTGAGGAACAAAGAGATCGGCATTGTCAAAGTTCTTTGGACGAACCATTTGTTAGAGGAGGCTACGTGGGAACCAGAGGATGAGATGAGAGAGAAGTATCCTGAGTTGTTCGTGCCGTGACGTCAATTTCGCGGACGAAATTCCCTTAAGGGGGGGAGATTGTAATAGCCGAGCCCAGTGTACGTTACGATTTAAGTTTCGTTTGTTATTTGGGATATTTGATTAGATGTTCAGAGTTGTATTTTTTGGGCTATAGTATTGTTAGTTTTATTGTCTTGAGGTGTTAGTTGATGTTGGTTGTTCGTTTCAGAGTTTCGGATCGATTTTAGTTGCATTGGAAGTGATCTTGGCCGTGGCTTGAGTGCACCCGCGCTCTTAACTGGAGTGCCCCCGCGGTGTACTGTGCTGTTTTGGAGTTGGAATGCCGTGAGCACACCGCACCCGCGGCGTTGTAGTGACCGCCCCCGCGGTGGAGACCGCACCCGCGCTGTTTGCAGTGCCGCACCCGCGCTGTTCGATTTCCAGATTTTTTTTGAGATGCCGTAGCCATTGCGCACCCGCGGTCCTTGTGTTGGCGCACCCGCGGTGAAGGTATGGGCGAGTTTTTAAGCTACTTTTTGGAGTGGTTGGCCATACTTTCTCTTTCTTTTCTCCTCCATTCTCGACTTTTCTCTCCATTTCTAGGGTTTTTGGTCATTTCTTTCACTTCCTATCTTCGATTCAAGCGTTTGTTTGGAATTTCGACTTGAGATCGACGTTCTCCTTGGTGCTAGGAAGCTTGGGTAAGTTTTTGGTGCGATTCTGTTAAGGTTGTAAATTAAGAGTTGTTTAGGTTGGTTGTTTATGTGGATTTATGGATTATTTAGCTTGTAATCTTGGATATTTAGTTGATATTGGTGTTATTTGTGGATTATTTGTTGTAGGTGGTGATCAAGGGCTAAGTTGAGGTGTTTGTTGTGGTTTGTAAGTGGAAATTCATTCCTTTTGCTCACATGATTTTATATGTATGTGTTTCAAAGAGTTTATTGTGTTATTCCCTTTCATTTGATCCATAGTATGTATTGTTATATGTATTGGAGGCATTGTATGTCTCATTATTGATTAAAGGGAATACAAAGAGATATATAGAGTTCAAAGTGATTGTTAAAACCAGAGAAGAGTTTAAATGTTTTCGGATTGATAAATACATAGTCAGAGATTGCATGCAATATTAGATGATCATCGCCCAGAGGCTTATATCCCTCAGAGTTATCGGTATTTATATCGATTTGGGATACGAGCAACCCCAGAGCAGAGATACTATTGATATCAATCCCCAGAGCAAAAGAGAAATACCATCATATTTTATGCTATTGCTATATTATTGATATTCAGAGTTTACAGTTCAGAGTTGATGGTATTTATGATTTCAAAGAGATGTTTTACAGAGTTATTGTTCATTGTTATATAAGAGTTCCACTTGCTGAGATTTATTCTCATTTCAGTTATTTTCATGTGATGCAGATCAGAGTGGTGCCTCGGGACGTTGACTGTAGATCGGGGGTCATATGCATACACCGTTGGAAGGAGGATTTTGGCATGATCATAGGAATGATATTTTGTTTTTGTTATGTCATTTAAATGATCATGTATTTATTTTGTAAAGATATTTGATGAAATGTATTTTGAAACTCCTTCCGTATATTTTAAAGAGAAAATTTTATTTCCGCTGCGTATTTATTTTAAAAGAGGATCGGGGTGTCACAGTTTTATTATTTTGGGAGACTAGATTTTTGATATCTTTTGATATATTGACTATGTTGGACGAAAAATTACACACAATACACATAATATTTTGAGTTTATCAAACTTTTGAGAATTTTCTCTTAACTTTTTCAAAGCCAAGCTTTGTCAAATCAAATCAAACTTATCAAAGTTTTTAACTTTGTGGCGTTTGTCGGTCGTTGCTTGTGCGGATTGTCGTAGGCAAAGTTCTTCGAAGGTTCGTATAGTTTTCGATTGTTTATCCTCGTGTTTATTTGTTGCTAAACTCTTGCTAGTTTAGAGGTGAATATCACATATTACTTGATTCAAAAGATCGGGAAAAACACACGAATCTTAATATCGTAATTGAATAGAGGGTGCGATTTATTTTTAATCGTGTTTGCTATTTATTCGTGTCAAGATTCATATCATTTGGTATCAGAGCGCCAGGTTTATTGAATTCAAGTAAATTATCTTGTTCTTAAATTGCAGATCTGTATTATTTCTTCGAATATTTTCAGATCTGTTTTGTTCTATCGTTCTTCGTATTTTTTTCGTGAATCTGTGATACACGAAATTTTGAGTCCTTTTTTATTGAATTTTCGGAATTCAAATAGAAAAAAAAAAAAAAAAAAAAAAAAAAAAGTACAAAAATTTCGAAAATTCACCATTATTTCTTTTTGATATATTGTTCTATTGTCTTCATAGAGTCATATTCAATTGTCTCACACAGTAAAAAAAAAAAAAATTCCCTATATTCTAATTTCTTGTCTACACAGTCCAAGTGAGTCGGTCGCATTTGTTCACAAGTTTGAACTTTGATTGTTTGATATACCCACAATACAAAGCTTGAGCACTTCCAAGAGAGCTTTCAAAATTCGAGTGATACACTTGAGTGAGAGTGACTTTTCTTTGGAGTGACTAGTGAGTATTTGTGTGAGCAAACAAAATTGTGAGAAAAGACGAGTGAATTTCTTTGGAGTGACCGTGAGCATTTGGGTGAGGATTATTTTTTTTCTACTAACCTTTTCTTGCAGGTACAAATTTGAAATTAAATGGAGAGGGGGGTAGGAGATAGTTCGAATTCGGGGGTGTCTAAGGCCCAACTAGATGCGATGTTTGGGGATTTTAGTAGAGCGATGGCGACCCAAATGGAGTCGTTGCATGAGAGGTTGGGTAAACTTGAGGTTAGTGTTAGTGGGGGTAAACCTAAGCCTAGGGATTTGGGTAGAGATGATGAGGAGTATGATCTAGGAGGAGGCGATGAGAGTCAAAATGAAAATTGGGGTAGGAATGGAAGAGATAGAGGATTTGGTAGAGGAAGAAGGGAAGCCATGCGGGGTAGATATGAGGAGACTAGGGAAGATGGTCACATGGGTAGCATTAAGATGAAAATCCCTTCATTCCATGGGAAATCTGACCCGGAGGCGTACCTAGAATGGGAAAAGAGGGTAGAGTTCGTATTTGCATGTCACCACTACTCCGAACAAAAGAAGGTGAGGTTGGCGGTGGTTGAATTCTTAGACTATGCTCTCATTTGGTGGGATCAATTAGTGACCACTAAAAGAAAGTATAATGAGAGACCTATTGAATCTTGGGATGAGATGAAGAGTGTAATGAGGAAGAGGTTTGTGCCTAACCATTACTATAGGGAGATGTTTAAGAGGTTACAAACTTTGAGGCAAGGGTTGAAGAGTGTTGAGGACTACTATAAGGAGATGGAAGTACTCATGATTAGGGCAAATACTGAGGAGGATAATGAAGCAACTATGGCTCGTTTTCTTTGTGGTTTGAACAGGGAGATTCAAGATCAAGTGGAGCTTCGGCACTACTTAGATCTAGACGAAATGGTGCAAATGGCCATAAAGGTGGAGCAACAACTCAAAAGACGTGGAGTTGTTCGCACCAACCAAACCGGGGGTTCGTCTTCTTCTTGGCAATCCAATGTTGTGAAGCACGAGGAAAATAAAGTGGGGACCAAGCCAAGATTTGACACTAAGCAAGAGGCGCCTAAACAAGGAGTCCAAGGTAAATCTGAAACTCCTTCTAATCGTTCTAGGGATACTAAATGCTTTAGATGTCAAGGGTTGGGTCACATTGCTAGTGAATGTCCTAATAAAAGAGTGATGGTTTTGAATGGTTATGGTGGGTATGAGTCCCAAAGCGAGGGTAGTGATGATGATATGCCTGCATTGGAGGATCCCGATGAGGGATATGAGGCGGTTGTAGGAGAATCATTGGTGACTAGGCGTATCATGATTGGCCAAGTCGAGGAGGAGGAGACCAATCAAAGGGAGAACTTGTTTCATACTAGATGCTTTGTAAATGAAAAGGTTTGCAATGTCATTATAGATGGAGGGAGTTGTACCAATGTAGCTAGTTGTGAGATGGTGGAGAAGTTGAATTTGCCTATTTTGAAACATCCACAGCCATATAGGCTTCAATGGTTGAATGATTGTGCTGAGGTAAAAGTGAATGGGCAAGTTCTAGTTGCATTTTCGATTGGGAAGTACGTTGATGAGGTGTTATGCGATGTTGTGCCTATGCATGCTTGTCATATCTTGTTGGGTAGACCTTGGCAATTCGATAGGAAGGTAACACATGATGGTTTCAAGAATAGGTACTCATTTGTCCTAAACAAAGAACCAATTGTATTGCTTCCTTTGTCACCAAAACAAATACTTGAGGATCAATTAAAGAAAAGAAAAAGAGATGAGGCCGGAAAAAAGAGTGTCCAAAAGAGTGAGATGGCCTTAGAAAAAGAAAAAGAAAATTATATGGTCGAAAGAAAGAGTGAACAAAAGAGTGAGATGACCATAGAAAAGAAAAAAGAGAGAGGAAAAGAGGCCAAAGAAAAAGAAATGAAAAATAATTTGATGGCCCAAAGGAGTGAAAAGAGTGAGGATGAGAGTTGCTTATTATTGCATAAACCTTACATGTACCTTTGTACAAAGTGGTTTATCCATATTGTGATGATATCGCCGGTTCAATCCCGAGCATTGTTAATTTTTCTTTGCAGGATTCTATTGATGTTATGATAGGGAGGCTAGCAAGTGTTGTTGGTGCGAGGATACGATGGGATGAACCATGTGGATTCAAGAGCCATAGCAATGAGGTAAGGTTAGTTGTCACCGCAACATCCGAGAGGTATGATTTTCTCCCTTACCTTAATTCATTGTTGTTTTGTTTTCAAGAATTATGGGGACAAGTTGAAAATGTGATGCTTAGAGGATGTGAATGTGGTTTAGTCTTGTTACCTAAGTGTCATATTATTGAGAATGAATATGCATTGCATGAATTAGATTCAAATGTTATTGATTTTGAGTGTTCCAAGATTGTCCAATTGACACTTTGTCATGGCCATGACCTATGTGCATTAGGATTAAATTCATGTGGTGAGTTGAATGAAGACAGGGATAGTACATTTAGTGTGTCCTATTTGCATGATTCCTACTTGTTTGATGAAGACTTTGGGAAGAGCATGAATGACTATAAGAATTTCTTTGTCCATGATGAATATATATTTAAGGAGACTAAGTTGTTCATGTTATGCTCGTTTTATGAGTTACGCGCTGGTGATGCATATTGTTATGATTTCATTATTGATAAGATGCATGCATTTCTATGTTGGTTACATATAAAAAGGTATGTCGAATGGTGTCGTAACGAGGGTCTTGCATGTATGAAGATAGCAACTAGGCTAGGGTTTTATGACATGCATGACTTAATTCTTATTCCTAGTAAACTTTGGTTGTGCACTTGTGTTGAAATTTTTGCGTTGTTAACTAGGTCTAAGAAGAAGAGGAATTTAATCTTTATGATGCTTAATGCGATATTGTCACTATCCTTTCATGTCACTTGTTATTTGATATTTGGTGTAAGTGATGTTTACAAGAAGAGAGCAACCAAGAAGTTGAGGTTCCAAATGTCAATGGCGCACATGGGGGATAGCACCTACAAAATTGAACTTCGAGGTAAGCATGTTGGTCACATAATCTTTGTCATTACTAACTTGCTTCCTTTTTGTGTAGGTAGCACGGATTTGAGGACAAATCCTTTTCAAGAAGGGGAGGATGATGCGATCATGGACAGCCACGCGCCGAGGAAGGCATGGAAATTCATGGGAGTGGCGTTTGGGAACCAAAAGAAAATCATTCAAGCATTGTTGGAGAAACCCGAGGCTACACGGACGTGTACACGGACCTGTACACGGGGTCCGTGTCCTTCACAACCCGAGATGAGCAAATCCAGTGCCTGCAGGGACCTGGAGACGGACCCAGGCACGGGGTCCGTGCCCTTTGAAGTTGGCGAATACAGTGCCTACACGGACCCGTACACGGAGGTGAGCACGGGGTCCGTGTCGCTTGATCCCGATTGAAGAGTTTTACAGTATGTACACGGACCCATCTACGGACGTCTGCACGGGGTCCGTGTCCTCTGTTTTCTGCGCGGATTTGTTTCCTTTTCTAGAGTTTTATTATTTTGGGAGACTAGATTTTTGATATCTTTTGATATATTGACTATGTTGGACGAAAAATTACACACAATACACATAATATTTTGAGTTTATCAAACTTTTGAGAATTTTCTCTTAACTTTTTCAAAGCCAAGCTTTGTCAAATCAAATCAAACTTATCAAAGTTTTTAACTTTGTGGCGTTTGTCGGTCGTTGCTTGAGCGGATTGTCGTAGGCAAAGTTCTTCGAAGGTTCGTATAGTTTTCGATTGTTTATCCTCGTGTTTATTTGTTGCTAAACTCTTGCTAGTTTAGAGGTGAATATCACATATTACTTGATTCAAAAGATCGGGAAAAACACACGAATCTTAATATCGTAATTGAATAGAGGGTGCGATTTATTTTTAATCGTGTTTGCTATTTATTCGTGTCAAGATTCATATCATATTCTTAAAAAGAACTTGGATTGACATTTCTACGGACTTTATTTTGGGGTTGCCTAGGACTAAGAAGGGGATGTATTCTATTTTTGTTGTTGTGGATAGATTATCTAAGATGGCACATTTTATAGCTTGTCATAAAACCGATGATGCTTCAAACATTGCGGATTTGTTCTTTAGAGAAGTCGCTAGGTTTCTTGGCATGCCTAGGACTATTGTTTCTGGTCGCGATGTTAAATTCTTGATATACTTTTGGAAGACTTTATGGGCTGAACTTGGCACAAAATTGTTGTTTTCTACTACTTGTCATCCTCAAACGGATGGACAAACTGAAGTTGTCAATATAACTTTGGGAACATTTTATAGCTTGTCATAAAACCGATGATGCTTCAACCATTGCGGATTTGTTCTTTAGAGAAGTCGCTAGGTTGCTTGGCATGCCTATGACTATTGTTTCTGGTCGCGATGTTAAATTCTTGAGTTACTTTTGGAAGACTTTATGGGCTGAACTTGGCACAAAATTGTTGTTTTCTACTACTTGTCATCCTCAAACGGATGGACAAACTGAAGTTGTCAATAGAACTTTGGGAACACTTTTGCGTGCTATTCTTAAAAAGAACTTGGATTGACATTTCTCTGGACTTTATTTTGGAGTTGCCTAGGCCTAAGAAGAGGAGGGATTCTATTTTTGTAGTTGTGGATAGATTCTCTAAGATGGCACATTTTATAGCTTGTCATGAAACCGATGATGCTTCAAACATGCCGGATTTGTTCTTTAGAGAAGTCGCTAGGTTGCATGGCATGCCTAGCACTATTGTTTCTCGTCGCAATGTTAAATTTTTGAGTTACTTTTGGAATAATTTATGGGCTAAACTTGGCACAAAATTGTTGTTTTCTACTACTTGTCATCCTCAAACGGATGGACAAACTGAAGTTGTCAATAGAACTTTGGGAACACTTTTCCGTGCTATTCTTAAAAAGAACTTGGATTGACATTTCTATGGACTTTATTTTGGGGTTGCCTAGGACTAAGAAGGGGATGTATTCTATTTTTGTTGTTGTGGATAGATTCTCTAAGATGGCACATTTTATAGCTTGTCATAAAACCGATGATGCTTCAAACATTGCGGATTTGTTCTTTAGAGAAGTCGCTAGGTTTCTTGGCTTGCCTAGGACTATTGTTTCTGGTCGCGATGTTAAATTCTTGATATACTTTTGGAAGACTTTATGGGCTGAACTTGGCACAAAATTGTTGTTTTCTACTACTTGTCATCCTCAAACGGATGGACAAACTGAAGTTGTCAATAGAACTTTGGGAACACTTTTGCGTGCTATTCTTAAAAAGAACTTGGATGGACATTTCTCTGGACTTTATTTTGGAGTTGCCTAGGCCTAAGAAGAGGAGGGATTCTATTTTTGTAGTTGTGGATAGATTCTCAAAGATGGCACATTTTATAGCTTGTCATGAAACCGATGATGCTTCAAACATTACGGATTTGTTCTTTAGAGAAGTCGCTAGGTTGCATGGCATGCCTAGGACTATTGTTTCTCGTCGCAATGTTAAATTTTTGAGTTACTTTTGGAATAATTTATGGGCTAAACTTGGCACAAAATTGTTGTTTTCTACTACTTGTCATCCTCAAACAGATGGACAAACTGAAGTAGTCAATAGAACTTTGGGAACACTTTTGCGTGCTATTCTTAAAAAGAACTTGGATTGACATTTCTCTGGACTTTATTTTGGAGTTGCCTAGGCCTAAGAAGAGGAGGGATTCTATATTTGTAGTTGAGGATAGATTCTCTAAGATGGCACATTTTATAGCTTGTCATGAAACCGATGATGTTTCAAACATTACGGATTTGTTCTTTAGAGAAGTCGCTAGGTTGCATGGCATGCCTAGGACTATTGTTTCTCGTCGCAATGTTAAATTTTTGAGTTACTTTTGGAATAATTTATGGGCTAAACTTGGCACAAAATTGTTGTTTTCTACTACTTGTCATCCTCAAACGGATGGACAAACTGAAGTTGTCAATATAACTTTGGGAACACTTTTGCGTGCTATTCTTAAAATGAACTTGGATTGACATTTCTATGGACTTTATTTTGGGGTTGTTGTGGATAGATTCTCTAAGATGGCACATTTTATAGCTTGTCGTAAAACCGATGATACTTCAAACATTGCGGATTTGTTCTTTAGAGAAATCGCTAGGTTGCATGGCATGCCTAGGACTATTGTTTCTCGTCGCAATGTTAAATTTTTGAGTTACTTTTGGAATAATTTATGGGCTAAACTTGGCACAAAATTGTTGTTTTCTACTACTTGTCATCCTCAAACGGATGGACAAACTGAAGTAGTCAATAGAACTTTGGGAACACTTTTGCGTGCTATTCTTAAAAAGAACTTGGATTGACATTTCTCTGGACTTTATTTTGGAGTTGCCTAGGCCTAAGAAGAGGAGGGATTCTATATTTGTAGTTGAGGATAGATTCTCTAAGATGGCACATTTTATAGCTTGTCATGAAACCGATGATGCTTCAAACATTACGGATTTGTTCTTTAGAGAAGTCGCTAGGTTGCATGGCATGCCTAGGACTATTGTTTCTCGTCGCAATGTTAAATTTTTGAGTTACTTTTGGAATAATTTATGGGCTAAACTTGGCACAAAATTGTTGTTTTCTACTACTTGTCATCCTCAAACGGATGGACAAACTGAAGTTGTCAATATAACTTTGGGAACACTTTTGCGTGCTATTCTTAAAAAGAACTTGGATTGACATTTCTATGGACTTTATTTTGGGGTTGTTGTGGATAGATTCTCTAAGATGGCAGATTTTATAGCTTGTCATAAAACCGATGATGCTTCAAACATTGCGGATTTGTTCTTTAGAGAAGTCGCTAGGTTGCATGGCATGCCTAGGACTATTGTTTCTCGTCGCAATGTTAAATTTTTGAGTTACTTTTGGAATAATTTATGGGCTAAACTTGGCACAAAATTGTTGTTTTCTACTACTTGTCATCCTCAAACGGATGGACAAACTGAAGTTGTCAATAGAACTTTGGGAACACTTTTCCGTGCTATTCTTAAAAAGAACTTGGATTGACATTTCTATGGACTTTATTTTGGGGTTGCCTAGGACTAAGAAGGGGATGTATTCTATTTTTGTTGTTGTGGATAGATTCTCTAAGATGGCACATTTTATAGCTTGTCATAAAACCGATGATGCTTCAAACATTGCGGATTTGTTCTTTAGAGAAGTCGCTAGGTGTGGGGACCCGGGCTCTAATTCTTTTTCTTGGGATTAAATGGATTGTTATTAAAAACGTGGGTCAAATTTATGCTTTTTACAATAAATCAAATGTTACTAAACAAACATAATTCTTAGTTTAACTTACAATATAAACATGAAGTACAAGTCTTGTTCTTACAACTAGTGTTCAATACCATCTATAAACAAACGGTAGTACAAGTCTAACAAAAGAACCACTAGTCCTCTGCTGCGCCCGAGATCACCACGCTATCACGATCATCTCTGTCTCGACCCAGATCCTGCCCCACCTGTTGTTATGCACACATACAGACATAACAACAGCCGGAAAACCGGTGAGAACAAATCCCAGTATAAACATGTAACATGCATATAAACAATCAAACATGAAACATGCTGATATGAATGTCATTCATATAAAATCATACAATGTGAATCTAATCATGTCTAGACTCGACTCGACTAGAACTCTAGGGATCCCGTTGTGAATAAGACGTCACTGGCTGTCACCTACCCTACCAATCGAGGTGCTGTACGTCTTATTCCTAGACTTCGGCCTGATCTGTATCCGCGTCTACAATAGGGGCGGTGATCTTGCCCTGAGCTGAGATATCGCCGAACATCTAGTAGTCTGCCTGATCTCCAGACTGCCCTATCTTAATGCATGAATACAAAATCTGTAAACAAGCATAATGCAATGCTACACGATCTGTAAACAAAGCATAGCAAGATCTGAATACAAGTTCTTTAAACAAATCTATAACAATCATAATCATATCAAGGTATGAACAATAAAACAAGTATGTGATTTTGGTTGGGAAACTCAAATGTGATCTTATTTGAGTCGTGATTCCCCAAACAAAACATGTACTATACCTTTCGTCGTAGAATCGCTGTCACTGTCGCCAATACGAATCTGAAATGGAAATGTGGATATGCACTCTATCAATTTCTAATCTAAATCAACACATAACCAAGTCACTACGTGATCTCTATACAATCTGTCGGCATAACGACGTAATTCTCGATACCGGTCAATCCAAATCTTAACAGATATCAACATTATCTCATTCTAAACTCATGATTATTCTCATACACATAAGATAATACTCAGATCCTGTATAATCTTAGCTCTAGACATGCTGGAAAAGAGTAATAATCGCATCCAACATCCGTTATTCGATCCGGTTGCGTTTCTACGATAACAATTCTCTCAAGAACACACATATATATAAGCATATCAGCATTTCCCCAATATGTAATTCTCAAAACATGCTGGAATTGAACAATACTTACATCACTTTGTAGCTAATACGGAGGGGAGTTCAAAACCGCAATCGGATTAAAGATTGGATGTATGAATCTTACAAACTTGCAATTCTAAGTGAAGGAGAAAACTTTGAAGCCTTTCTCTCTGAAAGTATCTATTCCTGCTGAAAAATGAAGAAAGAATCGTGACATGTATATATATATCTTGCATGCTTCGATACACATGGCACATCCTTTGCACTACACGTCTCGCGCATATGCGCGGCATTACTCGCGCATATGCGCCGAACCTACTGTCTCGGCAGATTTAGCACTCGCGCATATGCGCCACTAAACTCGCGCATATGCGCCAATGGTTCTGGACGCTCCGCGCATATGCGCCACTACTCTCGCGCATATGCGCCAAGGCTGCTGAACATGTCGCGCATATGCGCCACTCTTTCCGCGCATATGCGCCAATGCTACTGGAATTGTCATGCATATGCGCGCATTCCTTCGCGCATGTGCGCCATAGCTTCGACCTTACTTATTCTTTTGACTATCTTTCACATCTTTATTATACATTTCCCTTTCTTTTCTAGTCCAATGAAATACATCTACAATCATCTTAATTATCAACAAATCCCTCTGATTATGATAACTAAATCTTCGAGCCTTACATTTCTCCCCTCTAAGAAATGATTTCGCCCTCGAAATCGCACATCATTCTATCAATGAAAGCATCAAAAGTAATAATATCAAAGTTAGATCAATACTTACATTATTGAAATAATTCGGGGTGTTTCTGTCGCATGTTGGCTTCTGTCTCTCATGTCGCTTCTTCAGTGCCGTGACGACTCCATTGGACTTTCACTAGGGGAATATTCTTCGTTCTGAGCTTCTTTTCTTTCCGATCAAGAATCTGTATCGGTTGTTCCACATAGCTCAATGTCTGATCAAGTTCAGCTTCGTCAGGTTGAATGACATGAGAAATATCTGGCATATATCTTCGTAACATCGATACATGAAACACGTCATGTATTCCGGATAGAGAAGGAGGAAGTGCAAGTCGATAAGCTCGATCGCCACTCTTCTCAAGAATCTCGTAAGGACCAATGTATCGAGGAGATAGTTTCCCGCGTTTGCCAAATCGAACCACGCCTCTGAATGGAGAAATCTTTAAGAATACTCTATCTCCCGCCTCAAATACTAACGGTCTACGTCTGATATTGGCATACTTTGCTTGTCGATCTTGTGCTGTCTTCATCCTCTTCTGAATGAGTTTCACCTTCTCTGTCATGTCACGAATCATATCTGGCCCAAGTTCTGGTACCTCTGAAACGTCATCCCAGTATAGCGGAGATCTGCACTTCTTGCCATACAAAGCTTCAAACGGTGCCATCTCGATACTCGTCTGATAGCTATTATTATAAGAGAATTCGCAAAGAGGTAGGGAATCTTGCCAACCAATGCCAAAATCTAGCACGACGGCTCTCAACATATCCTCTAAAGTCTGGATAGTCCGCTCTGACTGTCCGTCTGTCTGAGGATGGTAAGCAGTACTCAGGTGTAATGTCGTACCTAAGGCCTGCTGTAAACTGTGCCAGAAGTGTGAAGTGAATCGTGGATCACGATCTGATACGATAGACTTCGGCACTCCATGCAATCTGACTACCTCACGAATATAAATCTCCGCCATCTGATCCTGTCTATACGTCATTCTGTATGGGATGAAACAAGCAGATTTGGTCAGTCTGTCAATAATGACCCAAATCGCATCACAGCCTCTGGATGATCTAGGTAACTTCGTCACGAAATCCATGGAAATGTGATCCCATTTCCATTCAGGAATGGCTAAACTCTGAAGTAATCCACCAGGCTTCTTCCTCTCAGCTTTCACCTGTTGGCAGTTCAAACACTTAGACACAAATTCGGCAATGTCTGACTTCATTTGCTTCCACCAGAATTGTGTCTTCAAGTCATTGTACATCTTTCTGCCACCCGGATGAATGCTGAACCGACTACAATGTGCCTCTGTCAGAATCTGCTGTCTCAAATCTGCAACATCTGGCACAACTAGACGGTTATTCACGTACAACACATGATCTCGTACCTGATATTCTGATACATGCCCTGATCTGACCATTTGGATTGATTTCTGCACATTCTGATCGGTTCTTTGTGCTTCCTTGATCCTCATAATCAAATTGGGCTCAACTTGGATCGTAAAAAGTCGTAGTGGCTTACTATCTGTATCAAATTCTAATCCAGATGTACAGCAATTTTCAACTAACTTGTTAACACCTATCGTCGATAAGGACAAAGAACATACCTTACGACTCAAGGCATCTGCTGCTGCATTTGACTTTCCTGGATAATATTTGATTTCACAGTCAAAATCTTTTAGTAGATCAAGCCATCTACGCTGCCTCATGTTCAGTTCTGATTGAGAAAATAGGTACTTCAGACTCTTGTGATCGGAGAAGATCTCAAATTTCTCGCCATAGAGATAATGACGCCAAATATTTAATGCAAATACGATAGCCGCCAATTCCAGATCATGAATGGGGTATCGAACTTCATGTGGCTTCAATTGTCTCGAGGCGTATGCGATCACATGGCCTCGCTGCATAAGAACACATCCCAAACCTCTATGAGAGGCATCGCAATATACAACGAAATCACCCGTACCTGAAGGTATCGTCAGTACTGGAGCACTGGTCAGCCTTTTCTTCAACTCTAGAAAGCTAGACTCACACTCCTCTGACCAAACAAATGGTGCATTCTTTTGCGTCAATTGAGTTATTGGCTTTGCAATACTGGAGAAATCTTTGATAAATCTTCTGTAGTATCCTGCCAGACCCATGAAACTGCGTATTTCTGGTACTGAAGTCGGTCTTGACCAACTGATCACAGCTTCCACTTTACTTGGATCAACAGAAATACCATCTCCAGAAATGATATGCCCCAAGAATACAACTCGGTTCAGCCAAAACTCACACTTTGACAATTTCGCATACAGTTGCTCATTTCTCAATGTCTGCAAAATAATTCTGAGATGCTCTGCATGCTCATTTCTATTCTTCGAATACACCAAAATATCATCAATGAAGACAATCACAAATTCATCCAAATATTTCTGAAACACTTGGTTCATCAAGCCCATAAATACCGCAGGAGCATTTGTTAAACCAAAAGGCATGACAATAAATTCGTAATGTCCATACCTGGTTCGAAATGCTGTCTTCGGTATATCTACATCTCGAACTCTGAGCTGATGATATCCAGAACGCAAATCAATCTTCGAATACACGGAGGATCCCTGCAACTGATCAAATAAATCATCAATCCTAGGCAAAGGATATTTATTCTTGATCGTTGCCTTGTTCAGTTGCCTGTAATCAATACACAATCGCATCGAACCGTCTTTCTTCCGCACAAACAGCACCGGAGCGCCCCAAGGAGATACACTAGGTCTGATATATCCCTTGGCCAGAAGATCTTCTAATTGTGCTTTCAATTCTTTTAGTTCGATGGGTGCCATCCTATACGGAGCTCTCGAAATAGGGACGGTACCTGGTGTAAGATCAATACTGAAATCTACCTCACGAACCGGAGGTAATCCTGGGATTTCATCTGGAAAAATATCTGGAAATTCCCGCACTACTGGTATATCTGCCAATGTCGGGCTCGACTTCTGCATGTCTACAGCATAAATAAAGAAACCATCTGCTCCTTTTTACAAAAATCTGTTCATAGTTAGAGCCGAAATCAAGGGAATCCGAGATCTGGAACCCTTCCCGTAGAATTTCCACTCGTCTGTCATCTCGGGTCTGAATCTGACAATCTTGTGGAAACAATCCACGGTAGCTCTGTACTTTGTTAGCATATCAATACCGACTATACAGTCAAAATCAGCTAGACCCAACACTATACAATCTAGGTCAATCTCATGCCCCTCAAACTGTAGAATGCAATGTCTAACCGTAGTTACAGATATCAATCCACTTCCCAACGGAGAATTTATAGACACAACATCTAACAAAGATTCAACAGGCAATGAATGCAGTAATGCAAATCGCTCCGAAATGAATGTATGTGATGCACCTGTATCTATCAAGATATAAGCAGGATAACCATAAAGGAGACAGTTACCTGCTATAACATCATCTGGTGCATCCTGTGCTTGCTCCTCTGTCAACACAAACACTTGGGCCTGTTGCCTCGGAGGTTGAGTCACCGTCTGACTACCCCGGCCTCTGGGTTGAGTCTGTACCGGTGGAGGCTGAAAAGAGTGAACTGATGATGCCTGCCGCTCAAACTGAGGTACGAAACCGGATGCTCTTCCACTCTGGCCTTGCTGTACACTACTCTGGGGACAGACTTTGGCAAAATGCCCCGGTTGCCTACAAATGTTGCATCGGCCTGTAACTCCTTGGCACTGTTCAGTCGCATGCCTACCTCCACAAGAATTACAGTAAACACCTGAAGTCCTTGAACTTATCAAAACCCGTCTGTCTTGATCCGCTGGAGCTGGACGAACTGCTCCCAGGTCGCTTAAACTGTTTCCCCTTCGCCTTCAGCTGTTCTTTGCGTCCACTACTACTACCACCGCTTTCGAATCGAGGAGGAGGAACTTGGGATGGAGGTGCTGGTGGTCTCGGTATCGGAGCAACATAAGGAGCACTCCGCTGCCTCAACAATCCTGCTTCTGCACCCTTGGCTCGATTCAATGCATCCGCAAAGTTATTAGGTCTTCCCGTGTTTACCAAGGTAAAGATGTCCGGATTTAAGCCATTTATGAATTGGTCCGCTACCGCCTCGTCACTACCTGAAACATGGGGTGCAAAACGAAGCAAAGAAGAGAATTTGGCAACGTACTCCTCAATGTTCAGTGGCCCTTGCCTCAGGTTGGCAAATTCAGCACCTTTATCCTTGCGATAAGAGATGGGAAAGAAACGCTGATAGAACTCCGTCTTGAATTCCTTCCAAGTAATCTCGGTACCCCGCTGCTCTAAAGCTCTCCTAATGTTCAACCACCAATTCTTGGCTATATCTTGCAATTGATGGCCAATTAGCTTTATTCTCTTCTCGTCACTGTACTCCAAAGAGTCGAATAACATTTCAATGTCCTCAAGCCAACTTTCGCACTCGATGGCATTCTCGGTACCTTTTAATGTGGGAGGTCGAAAAGATTGGAATCGCTTCAGCAACGTCTCCATAGGGGTCGCCGTAACATCCATAGGATCTCCGGATGTGCTCCCCTGTTCTGGCGCTGCTGGTCGTAGAGGTACGGCTGCTCTTCTAGGAGGCATATCTAATAACCCAACTGATTAGTATACAAGATATACAACTGTCTCAGCCATCCTCTAGTCAGTTACCTCTGATCTAGAATCAGTTCTGATTCAGTTTATCACATACTGAAAGAAATCAAACACAAACAACATGTAATAGGAAAGCAATAATCATGCTAGCACATCATAAGCAAGGAAGAAGACTCGATCTACCCCGCTCATTCTATCCTATCTCAGTCTAAAGGAACTCTCTGCTCTGATACCACCTGTTGTGGGGACCCGGGCTCTAATTCTTTTTCTTGGGATTAAATGGATTGTTATTAAAAACGTGGGTCAAATTTTTGCTTTTTACAATAAATCAAATGTAACTAAACAAACATAATTCTTAGTTTAACTTACAATATAAACATGAAGTACAAGTCTTGTTCTTACAACTAGTGTTCAATACCATCTATAAACAAACGGTAGTACAAGTCTAACAAAAGAACCACTAGTCCTCTGCTGCGCCCGAGATCACCACGCTATCACGATCATCTCTGTCTCGACCCAGATCCTGCCCCACCTGTTGTTATGCACACATACAGACATAACAACAGCCGGAAAACCGGTGAGAACAAATCCCAGTATAAACATGTAACATGCATATAAACAATCAAACATGAAACATGCTGATATGAATGTCATTCATATAAAATCATACAATGTGAATCTAATCATGTCTAGACTCGACTCGACTAGAACTCTAGGGATCCCGTTGTGAATAAGACGTCACTGGCTGTCACCTACCCTACCAATCGAGGTGCTGTACGTCTTATTCCTAGACTTAGGCCTGATCTGTATCCGCGTCTACAATAGGGGCGGTGATCTTCCCCTAAGCTGAGATATCGCCGAACATCTAGTAGTCTGCCTGATCTCCAGACTGCCCTATCTTAATGCATGAATACAAAATCTGTAAACAAGCATAATGCAATGCTACACGATCTGTAAACAAAGCATAGCAAGATCTGAATACAAGTTCTATAAACAAATCTATAACAATCATAATCATATCAAGGTATGAACAATAAAACAAGTATGTGATTTTGGTTGGGAAACTCAAATGTGATCTTATTTGAGTCGTGATTCCCCAAACAAAACATGTACTATACCTTTGGTCGTAGAATCGCTGTCACTGTCGCCAATACGAATCTGAAATGGAAATGTGGATATGCACTCTATCAATTTCTAATCTAAATCAACACATAACCAAGTCACTACGTGATCTCTATACAATCTGACGGCATAACGACGTAATTCTCGATACTGGTCAATCCAAATCTTAACAGATATCAACATTATCTCATTCTAAACTCATGATTATTCTCATACACATAAGATAATACTCAGATCCTGTATAATCTTAGCTCTAGACATGCTGGAAAAGAGTAATAATCGCATCCAACATCCGTTATTCGATCCGGTTGCGTTTCTACGATAACAATTCTCTCAAGAACACACATATATATAAGCATATCAGCATTTCCCCAATATGTAATTCTCAAAACATGCTGGAATTGAACAATACTTACATCACTTTGTAGCTAATACGGAGGGGAGTTCAAAACCGCAATCGGATTAAAGATTGGATGTATGAATCTTACAAACTTGCAATTCTAAGTGAAGGAGAAAACTTTGAAGCCTTTCTCTCTGAAAGTATCTATTCCTGCTGAAAAATGAAGAAAGAATCGTGACATGTATATATATATCTTGCATGCTTCGATACACATGGCACATCCTTTGCACTACACGTCTCGCGCATATGCGCGGCATTACTCGCGCATATGCGCCGAACCTACTGTCTCGGCAAATTTGGCAATCGCGCATATGCGCCACTAAACTCGCGCATATGCGCCAATGGTTCTGGACGCTCCGCGCATATGCGCCACTACTCTCACGCATATGCGCCCAGGCTGCTGTACATGTCGCGCATATGCTCCACTCTTTCCGCGCATATGCGCCAATGCTACTGGAATTGTCATGCATATGCGCGCATTCCTTCGCGCATGTGCGCCATAGCTTCGACCTTACTTATTCTTTTGACTATCTTTCACATCTTTATTATACATTTCCCTTTCTTTTCTAGTCCAATGAAATACATCTACAATCATCTTAATTATCAACAAATCCCTCTGATTATGATAACTAAATCTTCGAGCCTTACACTAGGTTTCTTGGCATGCCTAGGACTATTGTTTCTGGTCGCGATGTTAAATTCTTGATATACTTTTGGAAGACTTTATGGGCTGAATTTGGCACAAAATTGTTGTTTTCTACTACTTGTCATCCTCAAACGGATGGACAAACTGAAGTTGTCAATATAACTTTGGGAACATTTTATAGCTTGTCATAAAACCGATGATGCTTCAAACATTGCGGATTTGTTCTTTAGAGAAGTCGCTAGGTTGCTGTGCATGCCTAGGTGATGTGAACGTGGCCGGGCATGGTGTTCAAATGATTGATAAGCAAGGGAGAAGGGCTCGTGATGCATGGGAGCACGTTGGAAAGCCGAAGGAACATTATTCAAGCATTATTTTGAAGAACCGAGGCTGCACGGACCCAAGCACGGACCCGTACACGGGGTCCGTGTCCATTACACTTGAGGAAGAGAAATCCCGAGCCTACACGGACCCGAGCACGGACCTGTACACGGGGTCCGTGTCTACTACTTTCGAGACATGAAAATTACAGTGCCTACACGGACCCCCTTCCGGACCTCTACACGGGGTCCGTGTCCTTTACGTTTGGACGAGATTTATTTTCCTATTTTAGTGTTTTAATTATTTTAGCAAGTAGATTTGATATCTTTTATATTTAGGGTTTTGTTACCTATATATAGGCTAGAATACCACAAACAATTTAACTGTTGTTCATTATTGATTGAGTTTTATAAAAACTTCTTTGAGAGTTCTCTCAAACACAAGCTTAAGTTTCGTTATAACTTTTGCGTTGTATCAAATCAAACTTATCAAAAGATTTATCTTTTGTGGCGTTTGTCGATCGATCTTCACGAGGGTTGCCAAGGGCAGGTTCTTTGGAGGTTCTCTTGAGCGCGATTGTTCCTATCGTTAATATTTGTTGCTAAATCGTTCGTGATTTAGAGGTGAATATTACACAATTACTTGTCTCAAAGATCGGGAAAACAACACGGGTCTTAATACTGTAATTGAATAGAGGGTGCGATTTATTACAATCGTGTTTGCTATTTATTCGTATCAAGATTCACGTCATTTGGTATCAGAGCCAGGTTTTTGATTCAAGTAAGAGTATCCATTCAATTCTTCGTAGGATTTTCAATACCGATTTTCGTGTAGCGATTTCTACGTTGTTGTTGAATCTACAAAAAAAAAAAAAAAAAAAATCGCGATTTACTGTTCATTGCCTGAATCACTATTCATTGCCGGAAGTACTGTTCATCGGAGTTACTGTTCATATCCGAAGTTACTGTTCATCGCCGGATTCGTGAATACTATTCATCGCCGGAATTCGCGATTACTATTCATCGGGATTACTGTTCAAGCCGGATTTACTATTCCCCAGATTTACTGTTCACGATCGGATTTACTATTATCGCCGGAGTACAATTCAATCCGGAGTTACTATTCACGCCGGAATCACTGTTCAACCGGAATTACTGTTCACGGTACTGTTCACCCGAAAAAAAAAAAAATTGAATCGGGTATTTGTTGGAATTTTAGCGCTTATATTTCGACGTTAAGTTTGTCCTTTTCGTTTAGTTGCATTCTAGTCAATTTTCAAAGTTGCTTGTTCTTGTGTGGTCTAAGTGAGTCGAATTTCGGACGTCACAGGATTGATCTCATAAGTTTGATACGTGGAAGCCACGAGACTTAAGCGCCCCTTGAGAATTCTCACTTGAGTGAAAATATTTGAGTGGAGTGAATTTTCATTGGAGTGATTTGTGAGGTTTTGTGGTGAGGGAAAAAGACGAGTGCGAGTGAATTTTCATTGGAGTGACTAGTGAGAATTTGTGGTGAGGAAACTTTATTCTTTATTGTTTTATACTAACCTTTTTCTTGCAGGTATAATGATTGACGGACGTCAATTTAAAACGATGTTAGGAGGGTTGGATAGAAGGTGGGAGAAGGAGTTTAAGCCTCAACAAAAAAAATATCGGAGGTGTGAAGAAGAGGAGATGTATGATGTGCATATTGATGAGAATAGGCGAGGTAGTAGAGTTGGAGGAGATACGTTGTTGAACATGGATCGTTATAGGAGATTTGATGAGGATAAGGGGTATAGAAGCCGAGAAGGGTATAGACTGAGTGGTACGAAGATGACAATTCCATTTTTCAGTGGGGAAGCCGATCCAAAGGTGTACCTTGAGTGGGAAGAGAGAATGAAGTGTGTATTTGAGAGACGGAAGGATTATACCGAAGCAATGAAGGTAAGACGAGCTTGCAGTGAGTTTACCGACTATGCTAGTACTTGGTGGGATAAGTTAGTAACACGTAGGAGACGATGTGGGGATGACCCTATAGTTACGTGGGATGAGATGAAAAGGGTGATGAGGAAACAATTTGTTCCAAATCACAATAATAGGAGAGGTGGTAGGAGAGATGAGCATGGCTTGTATGATGATTCATGGGCATCCACTTGGAGGGCGAGTTTGGAAGAGAACCACTGCGGTAGGCCAAAGAAGGAGTCAAGACGTGAAGCTAGCAAATATGAATATCAAGGTACATTTAAAAATTCAAATTCTAGTACTTGTGATATTATATGTTGTTGGTGTTTAGAGTTTGGGCATTATATCACCCAATGTCCAAAGGAGGAGATGACTGTAGTAAAACCGCCAATTGATGTCAAATCTAAAGTGGGGGTTGAGAGAATTGAGAAGGTTGGTACTCCACTAACTTCTGACTTGAGTATTGAGTGTTGTGCTGTGGAGGGTGAGTTATTAGATGATGTGCAAGTTGTTTCTTTTGCTCAACTGCCTACGAATGAAATTTGTATTGATGAATCAATTTGTCATGAGTTGAAAGAGAAAAAAATGAAATGGCCGAAAGAATGAGTGATCAAAAGAGTGAGATGGCCATAGAAAGAAAAGAAAAAGAAAAAGAGGCCAAAGAAAAAGAAACAGAAAAAGAAAAGAAAAATGATTTTAAGGCCCAAGAGAGTGAAAAGAGTGAGTATGAGTGTGATTTAATTTTTTATAAATCTCTTCAAGTACCTTTGTACAAAGATGAGATTTATATACCTAGTGACGATATAGCCGGTTCAATCCCGAGCATTGTTATTTCTCATTTGCAGGGTTATGATGAAGTTGTGATGAGGAGACGAGCAAATGTGGGAGGTGTAAAAATGCAATGGGATGATCCATTTGGTGTTGAGAGCAATCACCGTGAGGTAAGCATAGTTGCCAACGCAACAACCTTGAGGTATGACTTTCGTTCTTATCTTATTTCATTGTTGTGTTGTATTCAAGAGTTTGGTGAGAGAGTTGAGAGTGGGATGTCTAAATGGTCTAACGGTGAATTAACCTTTGTCCCTAGGAGTCATAGATTGGAGAATGATGAAATATTGAATAGATCAAATCTAAATGTTAGTGATTGTGATTTTTCAAAAGTTGTCAAATTGATGAGTTTTTGTTATGACAATGAATTGTATGCATTATGTTCAAATCTTTGTGATGAGTTAAATGTTTACATGGGTAGTACGCCTAGTGTGTTCTATTTGCATGATTCCTACTTGTTTGGTGAAGACTTTGGGAAGAGCATGAATGAATGTAAGAATTTTTATGTGCATAATGAGTACAATTTTAAGGAGAATAAATTCTTCATTCTATATTCATTGCATGGGTTATGTACTAGTGATGCATATAGTGGTGTTTTTATCTTTGATAAAATGCATGATTATATGTGTTGGTTGCATATGAAGAGGTATGTTGAGTGGGATTGTGAGGCATGCATTGCATATAAGAGATTGACATTTTGCCTAGATTCTTATATCGTGCATGAACTATGTCTTATTCCTAGTGAGCTATGGTCGTACACGTGTATGGATATCATTTGTGTGTTGACTAGGTCTAAGAAGGGGAGAAATCTGATTTTTGTGATACTTAATAATATTTTGTTGTTGTTATTTGGTGTCATTTGTTATTTAATGTTTGGTAAAGCTGACGAGTTTATAGGAAAGACAACGCTGATGTTGGAGTTTCCAGTGTTAATGGAGCGAGCTAACCATAGCGCCTACGAACTTAAATTGAAAGGTAAGCATGTTGATAATTTGATTAATTTTATTACTAACTTGCTTCGTTTTTGTGCAGTGGGGCAAGATTTGAGGACAAATCTTTTTGAAGAAGGGGAGTATGATGTGAACGTGGCCGGGCATGGTGTTCAAATGATTGATAAGCAAGGGAGAAGGGCTCGTGATGCATGGGAGCACGTTGGAAAGCCGAAGAAACATTATTCAAGCATTATTTTGAAGAACCGAGGCTGCACGGACCCAAGCACGGACCCGTACACGGGGTCCGTGTCCATTACACTTGAGGAAGAGAAATCCCGAGCCTACACGGACCTTAGCACGGACCTGTACACGGGGTCCGTGTCTACTACTTTCGAGACATGAAAATTACAGTGCCTACACGGACCCCCTTCCGGACCTCTACACGGGGTCCGTGTCCTTTACGTTTGGACGAGATTTATTTTCCTATTTTAGTGTTTTAATTATTTTAGCAAGTAGATTTGATATCTTTTATATTTAGGGTTTTGTTACCTATATATAGGCTAGAATACCACAAACAATTTAACTGTTGTTCATTATTGATCGAGTTTTATAAAAACTTCTTTGAGAGTTCTCTCAAACACAAGCTTAAGTTTCGTTATAACTTTTGCGTTGTATCAAATCAAACTTATCAAAAGATTTATCTTTTGTGGCGTTTGTCGATCGATCTTCACGAGGGTTGCCAAGGGCAGGTTCTTTGGAGGTTCTCTTGAGCGCGATTGTTCCTATCGTTAATATTTGTTGCTAAATCGTTCGTGATTTAGAGGTGAATATTACACAATTACTTGTCTCAAAGATCGGGAAAACAACACGGGTCTTAATACTGTAATTGAATAGAGGGTGCGATTTATTACAATCGTGTTTGCTATTTATTCGTATCAAGATTCACGTCATTTGCAGATTCAACAGTATCAAGATACGAATAACGTGAATCTTGATACGAATAAATAGCAAACACGATTGTAATAAATCGCACCCTCTATTCAATTACAGTATTAAGACCCGTGTTGTTTTCCCGATCTTTGAGACAAGTAATTGTGTAATATTCACCTCTAAATCACGAACGATTTAGCAACAAATATTAACGATAGGAACAATCGCGCTCAAGAGAACCTCCAAAGAACCTGCCCTTGGCAACCCTCGTGAAGATCGATCGACAAACGCCACAAAAGATAAATCTTTTGATAAGTTTGATTTGATACAACGCAAAAGTTATAACGAAACTTAAGCTTGTGTTTGAGAGAACTCTCAAAGAAGTTTTTATAAAACTCAATCAATAATGAACAACAGTTAAATTGTTTGTGGTATTCTAGCCTATATATAGGTAACAAAACCCTAAATATAAAAGATATCAAATCTACTTGCTAAAATAATTAAAACACTAAAATAGGAAAATAAATCTCGTCCAAACGTAAAGGACACGGACCCCGTGTAGAGGTCCGGAAGGGGGTCCGTGTAGGCACTGTAATTTTCATGTCTCGAAAGTAGTAGACACGGACCCCGTGTACAGGTCCGTGCTCGGGTCCGTGTAGGCTCGGGATTTCTCTTCCTCAAGTGTAATGGACACGGACCTCGTGTACGGGTCCGTGCTTGGGTCCGTGCAGCCTCGGTTCTTCAAAATAATGCTTGAATAATGTTCCTTCGGCTTTCCAACGTGCTCCCATGCATCACGAGCCCTTCTCCCTTGCTTATCAATCATTTGAACACCATGCCCGGCCACGTTCACATCACTAGGACTATTGTTTTTGGTCGCGATGTTAAATTCTTGAGTTACTTTTGGAAGACTTTATGGGCTGAACTTGGCACAAAATTGTTGTTTTCTACTACTTGTCATCCTCAAACGGATGGACAAACTGAAGTTGTCAATAGAACTTTGGGAACACTTTTGCGTGCTATTCTTAAAAAGAACTTGGATTGACATTTCTCTGGACTTTATTTTGGAGTTGCCTAGGCCTAAGAAGAGGAGGGATTCTATTTTTGTAGTTGTGGATAGATTCTCTAAGATGGCACATTTTATAGCTTGTCATGAAACCGATGATGCTTCAAACATTCCGGATTTGTTCTTTAGAGAAGTCGCTAGGTTGCATGGCATGCCTAGAACTATTGTTTCTCGTCGCAATGTTAAATTTTTGAGTTACTTTTGGAATAATTTATGGGCTAAACTTGGCACAAAATTGTTGTTTTTTACTACTTGTCATCCTCAAACAGATGGACAAACTGAAGTTGTCAATAGAACTTTGGGAACAATTTTGCGTGCTATTCTTAAAAAGAACTTGGATTGACATTCCTCTGGACTTTATTTTGGAGTTGCCTAGGCCTAAGAAGAGGAGGATTCTATATTTGTAGTTGAGGATAGATTCTCTAAGATGGCACATTTTATAGCTTGTCATGAAACCGATGATGCTTCAAACATTACGGATTTGTTCTTTAGAGAAGTCGCTAGGTTGCATGGCATGCCTGGACTATTGTTTCTCGTCACAATGTTAAATTTTTGAGTTACTTTTGGAATAATTTATGGGCTAAACTTGGCACAAAATTGTTGTTTTCTACTACTTGTCATCCTCAAACGGATGGACAAACTGAAGTTGTCAATATAACTTTGGGAACACTTTTGCGTGCTATTCTTAAAAAGAACTTGGATTGACATTTCTATGGACTTTATTTTGGGGTTGTTGTGGATAGATTCTCTAAGATGACACATTTTATAGCTTGTCATAAAACCGACGATGCTTCAAACATTGCGGATTTGTTCTTTAGAGAAGTCGCTAGGTTGCATGGCATGCCTAGGACTATTGTTTCTCGTCGCAATGTTAAATTTTTGAGTTACTTTTGGAATAATTTATGGGCTAAACTTGGCACAAAATTGTTGTTTTCTACTACTTGTCATCCTCAAACGGATGGACAAACTGAAGTTGTCAATAGAACTTTGGGAACACTTTTCCGTGCTATTCTTAAAAAGAACTTGGATTGACATTTCTCTGGACTTTATTTTGGGGTTACCTAGGACTAAGAAGAGGAGGGATTCTATTTTTGTAGTTGTGGATAGATTCTGAAAGATGGCACATTTTATAGCTTGTCATGAAACCGATGATGCTTCAAACATTACGGATTTGTTCTTTAGAGAAGTCGCTAGGTTGCATGGCATGCCTAGGACTATTGTTTCTCGTCGCAATGTTAAATTTTTGAGTTACTTTTGGAATAATTTATGGGCTAAACTTGGCACAAAATTGTTGTTTTCTACTACTTGTCATCCTCAAACGGATGGACAAACTGAAGTTGTCAATATAACTTTGGGAACACTTTTGCGTGCTATTCTTAAAAATAACTTGGATTGACATTTCTATGAACTTTATTTTGGGGTTGTTGTAGATAGATTCTCTAAGATGGCACATTTTATAGCTTGTCATAAAACCGATGATGCTTCAAACATTGCGGATTTGTTCTTTAGAGAAGTCGCTAGGTTGCATGGCATGCCTAGGACTATTGTTTCTCGTCGCAATGTTAAATTTTTGATTTACTTTTGGAATAATTTATGGGCTAAACTTGGCACAAAATTGTTGTTTTCTACTACTTGTCATTCTCAAACGGATGGACAAACTGAAGTTGTCAATAGAACTTTGGGAACACTTTTCCGTGCTATTCTTAAAAAGAACTTGGATTGACATTTCTATGGACTTTATTTTGGGGTTGCCTAGGACTAAGAAGGGGATGTATTCTATTTTTGTTGTTGTGGATAGATTCTCTAAGATGGCACATTTTATAGCTTGTCATAAAACCGATGATGCTTCAAACATTGCGGATTTGTTCTTTAGAGAAGTCGCTAGGTTTCTTGGCATGCCTAGGACTATTGTTTCTGGTCGCAATGTTAAATTCTTGATATACTTTTGGAAGACTTTATGGGCTGAACTTGGCACAAAATTGTTGTTTTATACTACTTGTCATCCTCAAACGGATGGACAAACTGAAGTTGTCAATAGAACTTTGGGAACACTTTTGCGTGCTATTCTTAAAAAGAACTTGGATGGACATTTTCTCTGGACTTTATTTTGGAGTTGCCTAGGCCTAAGAAGAGGAGGGATTCTATTTTTGTAGTTGTGGATAGATTCTCAAAGATGGCACATTTTATAGCTTGTCATGAAACCGATGATGCTTCAAACATTACGGATTTGTTCTTTAGAGAAGTCGCTAGGTTGCATGGCATGCCTAGGACTATTGTTTCTCGTCGCAATGTTAAATTTTTGAGTTACTTTTGGAATAATTTATCGGCTAAACTTGGCACAAAATTGTTGTTTTCTACTACTTGTCATCCTCAAACAGATGGACAAACTGAAGTTGTCAATAGAACTTTGGGAACACTTTTGCGTGCTATTCTTAAAAAGAACTTGGATTGACATTTCTCTGGACTTTATTTTGGAGTTGCCTAGGCCTAAGAAGAGGAGGGATTCTATATTTGTAGTTGAGGATAGATTCTCTAAGATGGCACATTTTATAGCTTGTCATGAAACCGATGATGCTTCAAACATTACGGATTTGTTCTTTAGAGAAGTCACTAGGTTGCATGGCATGCCTAGGACTGTTGTTTCTCGTCGCAATGTTAAATTTTTGAGTTACTTTTGGAATAATTTATGGGCTAAACTTGGCACAAAATTGTTGTTTTCTACTACTTGTCATCCTCAAACGGATGGACAAACTGAAGTTGTCAATATAACTTTGGGAACACTTTTGCGTGCTATTCTTAAAAAGAACTTGGATTAACATTTCTATGGACTTTATTTTGGGGTTGTTGTGGATAGATTCTCTAAGATGGCACATTTTATAGCTTGTCATAAAATCGATGATGCTTCAAACATTGCGGATTTGTTCTTTAGAGAAGTCGCTAGGTTGCATGGCATGCCTAGGACTATTGTTTCTCGTCGCAATGTTAAATTTTTGAGTTACTTTTGGAATAATTTATGGGCTAAACTTGGCACAAAATTGTTGTTTTCTACTACTTGTCATCCTCAAACGGATGGACAAACTGAAGTTGTCAATAGAACTTTGGGAACACTTTTCCGTGCTATTCTTAAAAAGAACTTGGATTGACATTTCTATGGACTTTATTTTGGGGTTGCCTAGGACTAAGAAGGGGATGTATTCTATTTTTGTTGTTGTGGATAGATTCTCTAAGATGGCACATTTTATAGCTTGTCATGAAACCGATGATGCTTCAAACATTACGGATTTGTTCTTTAGAGAAGTCGCTAGGTTGCATGGCATGCCTAGGACTATTGTTTCTCGTCGCAATGTTAAATTTTTGAGTTACTTTTGGAATAATTTATGGGCTAAACTTGGCACAAAATTGTTGTTTTCTACTACTTGTCATCCTCAAACAGATGGACAAACTGAAGTTGTCAATAGAACTTTAGGAACACTTTTGCGTGCTATTCTTAAAAAGAACTTGCATTGACATTTCTCTGGACTTTATTTTGGAGTTGCCTAGGCCTAAGAAGAGGAGGGATTCTATATTTGTAGTTGAGGATAGATTCTCTAAGATGGCACATTTTATAGCTTGTCATGAAACCGATGATGCTTCAAACATTACGGATTTGTTCTTTAGAGAAGTCGCTAGGTTGCATGGCATGCCTAGGACTATTGTTTCTCGTCGCAATATTAAATTTTTGAGTTACTTTTGGAATAATTTATGGGCTAAACTTGGCACAAAATTGTTGTTTTCTACTACTTGTCATCCTCAAACGGATGGACAAACTGAAGTTGTCAATATAACTTTGGGAACACTTTTGCGTGCTATTCTTAAAAATAACTTGGATTGACATTTCTATGAACTTTATTTTGGGGTTGTTGTGGATAGATTCTCTAAGATGGCACATTTTATAGCTTGTCACAAAACCGATGATGCTTCAAACATTACGGATTTGTTCTTTAGAGAAGTCGCTAAGTTGCATGGCATGCCTAGGACTATTGTTTCTCGTCGCAATGTTAAATTTTTGAATTACTTTTGGAATAATTTATGGGCTAAACTTGGCACAAAATTGTTGTTTTCTACTACTTGTCATCCTCAAACGGATAGACAAACTGAAGTTGTCAATAGAACTTTGGGAACACTTTTCCGTGCTATTCTTAAAAAGAACTTGGATTGACATTTATATGGACTTTATTTTGGGGTTGCCTAGGACTAAGAAGGGGATGTATTCTATTTTTGTTGTTGTGGATAGATTCTCTAAGATGGCACATTTTATAGCTTGTCATGAAACCGATGATGCTTCAAACATTACGGATTTGTTCTTTAGAGAAGTCGCTAGGTTGCATGGCATGCCTAGGACTATTGTTTCTCGTCGCAATGTTAAATTTTTGAGTTACTTTTGGAATAATTTATGGGCTAAACTTGGCACAAAATTGTTGTTTTCTACTACTTGTCATCCTCAAACAGATGGACAAACTGAAGTTGTCAATAGAACTTTAGGAACACTTTTGCGTGCTATTCTTAAAAAGAACTTGGATTGACATTTCTCTGGACTTTATTTTGGAGTTGCCTAGGCCTAAGAAGAGGAGGGATTCTATATTTGTAGTTGAGGATAGATTCTCTAAGATGGCACATTTTATAGCTTGTCATGAAACCGATGATGCTTCAAACATTACGGATTTGTTCTTTAGAGAAGTCGCTAGGTTGCATGGCATGCCTAGGACTATTGTTTCTCGTCGCAATATTAAATTTTTGAGTTACTTTTGGAATAATTTATGGGCTAAACTTGGCACAAAATTGTTGTTTTCTACTACTTGTCATCCTCAAACGGATGGACAAACTGAAGTTGTCAATATAACTTTGGGAACACTTGTGACACCCCGATCCTCTTATAAAATAAATACGCAGCGGAAATAAAATTTTCTCTTTAAAATATACGGAAGGAGTTTCAAAATACATTTCATCAAATATCTTTACAAAATAAATACATGATCATTTAATTGACATAACAAAAAACAAAACATCATTCCTATGATCATGCCAAAATCCTCCTTCCAACGGTGTATGCATATGACCCCCGATCTACAGTCAACGTCCCGAGGCACCACTCTGATCTGCATCACATGAAAATAACTGAAATGAGAATAAATCTCAGCAAGTGGAACTCTTATATAACAATGAACAATAACTCTGTAAAACATCTCTTTGAAATCATAAATACCATCAACTCTGAACTGTAAACTCTGAATATCAATAACATAGCAATAGCATAAAAATATGATGGTATTTCTCTTTTGCTCTTGGGATTGATATCAATAGTATCTCTGCTCTGGGGTGCTCGTATCCCAAATCGATATAAATACCGATAACTCTGAGGGATATAAGCCTATAGGCGTTGATCAACTAATTGCATGCAATCTCTGACTATGTATTTATCAATCCGAAAACATTTAAACTCTTCTCTGGTTTTAACAATCACTTTGAACTCTATATCTCTTTGTATTCCCTTTAATCAATAATGAGACATACAATGCCTCCAATACATATAACAATACATACTATGGATCAAATGAAAGGGAATAACACAATAAACTCTTTGAAACACATACATATATAATCATGTGAGCAAAAGGAATGAATTTCCACTTACAAACCACAACAAACACCTCAACTTAGCTCTTGATCACCACCTACAACAAATAATCCACAAATAACACCAATATCAACTAAATATCCAAGATTACAAGCTAAATAATCCATAAATCCACATAAACAACCAACCTAAACAACTCTTAATTTACAACCTTAACAGAATCGCACCAAAAGCTTACCCAAGCTTCCTAGCACCAAGGAGAACGTCGATCTCAAGTCGAAATTCCAAACAAACGCCTGAATCGAAGATAGGAAAGGAAAGAAATGACTAAAAACCCTAGAAATGAGAGGATTTCGAAATGAAAAGAGGAAAGAATGAAGTCAAATCCATCAAAAAGGTACTATAAATCTCGACCATACCTCTACTGTTCATCACCGCGGGTGCGCCAACACAAAGGCCGCGGGCGCTGAGCTTTCGGCAGTCCACAAAATTCCTGAACCACAGATACCGCGGGTGCGGCACTGCAAGCACCGCGGGTGCGCTACACACCGCGGGCGCTGTCACTGCATCACCGCGGGTGCGGTGATGCTACGGCCCTCCAACACAAAAACTGCACAGTACACCGCGGGGGCACTCCAGTTAAGAGCGCGGGTGCACTCAAGCCACGGCCAAGCACTATTTCCATGCAACTAAAATCGATCCGGAACTCTGAAACAAACAACCAACAACAACTAACACCTCAAGAACAATATACTAAACATACTATAGCCCATAAACACAACTCTAAACCTCTAATCAAATAACTCAAATAACAAACGAAACTTAAATCGTACCGTACACCGGGCTCGGCTATTACAACACTTTTGCGTGCTATTCTTAAAAATAACTTGGATTGACATTTCTATGAACTTTATTTTGGGGTTGTTGTGGATAGATTCTCTAAGATGGCACATTTTATAGCTTGTCATAAAACCGATGATGCTTCAAACATTGCGGATTTGTTCTTTAGAGAAGTCGCTAGGTTGCATGGCATGCCTAGGACTATTGTTTCTCGTCGCAATGTTAAATTTTTGAATTACTTTTGGAATAATTTATGGGCTAAACTTGGCACAAAATTGTTGTTTTCTACTACTTGTCATCCTCAAACGGATGAAAAAACTGAAGTTGTCAATAGAACTTTGGGAACACTTTTCCGTGCTATTCTTAAAAAGAACTTGGATTGACATTTATATGGACTTTATTTTGGGGTTGCCTAGGACTAAGAAGGGGATGTATTCTATTTTTGTTGTTGTGGATAGATTCTCTAAGATGGCACATTTTATAGCTTGTCATAAAACCGATGATGCTTCAAACATTGCGGATTTGTTCTTTAGAGAAGTCGCTAGGTTTCTTGGCATGCCTAGGACTATTGTTTCTGGTCGCAATGTTAAATTCTTGATATACTTTTGGAAGACTTTATGGGCTGAACTTGGCACAAAATTGTTGTTTTCTACTACTTGTCATCCTCAAACGGATGGACAAACTGAAGTTGTCAATAGAACTTTGGGAACACTTTTGCGTGCTATTCTTAAAAAGAACTTGGATGGACATTTCTCTGGACTTTATTTTGGAGTTGCCTAGGCCTAAGAAGAGGAGGGATTCTATTTTTGTAGTTGTGGATAGATTCTCAAAGATGGCACATTTTATAGCTTGTCATGAAACCGATGATGCTTCAAACATTACGGATTTGTTCTTTAGAGAAGTCGCTAGGTTGCATGGCATGCCTAGGACTATTGTTTCTCGTCGCAATGTTAAATTTTTGAGTTACTTTTGGAATAATTTATGGGCTAAACTTGGCACAAAATTGTTGTTTTCTACTACTTGTCATCCTTAAAAAGATGGACAAACTGAAGTTGTCAATAGAACTTTGGGAACACTTTTACGTGCTATTCTTAAAAAGAACTTGGATTGACATTTCTCTGGACTTTATTTTGGAGTTGCCTAGGCCTAAGAAGAGGAGGGATTCTATATTTGTAGTTGAGGATAGATTCTCTAATATGGCACATTTTATAGCTTGTCATGAAACCGATGATGCTTCAAACATTACGGATTTTTTCTTTAGAGAAGTCGCTAGGTTGCATGGCATGCCTAGGACTATTGTTTCTCGTCGCAATGTTAAATTTTTGAGTTACTTTTGGAATAATTTATGGGCTAAACTTGGCACAAAATTTTTGTTTTCTACTACTTGTCATCCTCAAACGTATGGACAAACTGAAGTTGTCAATATAACTTTGGGAACACTTTTGCGTGCTATTCTTAAAATGAACTTGGATTGACATTTCTATGGACTTTATTTTGGGGTTGTTGTGGATAGATTCTCTAAGATGGCACATTTTATAGCTTGTCATAAAACCGATGATGCTTCAAACATTGCGGATTTGTTCTTTAGAGAAGTCGCTAGGTTGCATGGCATGCCTAGGACTATTGTTTCTCGTCGCAATGTTAAATTTTTGAGTTACTTTTGGAATAATTTATGGGCTAAACTTGGCACAAAATTGTTGTTTTCTACTACTTGTCATCCTAAAACGGATGGACAAACTGAAGTTGTCAATAGAACTTTGGGAACACTTTTCCGTGCTATTCTTAAAAAGAACTTGGATTGACATTTCTATGGACTTTATTTTGGGGTTGCCTAGGACTAAGAAGGGGATGTATTCTATTTTTGTTGTTGTGGATAGATTCTCTAAGATGGCACATTTTATAGCTTGTCATAAAACCGATGATGCTTCAAACATTGCGGATTTGTTCTTTAGAGAAGTCGCTAGGTTTCTTGGCATGCCTAGGACTATTGTTTCTGGTCGCGATGTTAAATTCTTGATATACTTTTGGAAGACTTTATGGGCTGAACTTGGCATAAAATTGTTGTTTTCTACTACTTGTCATCCTCAAACGGATGGACAAACTGAAGTTGTCAATATAACTTTGGGAACATTTTATAGCTTGTCATAAAACCGATGATGCTTCAAACATTGCGGATTTGTTCTTTAGAGAAGTCGCTAGGTTGCTTGGCATGCCTATGACTATTGTTTCTGGTCGCGATGTTAAATTCTTGAGTTACTTTTGGAAGACTTTATGGGCTGAACATGGCACAAAATTGTTGTTTTCTACTACTTGTCATCCTCAAACGGATGGACAAACTGAAGTTGTCAATAGAACTTTGGGAACACTTTTGCGTGCTATTCTTAAAAAGAACTTGGATTGACATTTCTCTGGACTTTATTTTGGAGTTTCCTAGGCCTAAGAAGAGGAGGGATTCTATTTTTGTAGTTGTGGATAGATTCTCTAATATGGCACATTTTATAGCTTGTCATGAAACCGATGATGCTTCAAACATGCCGGATTTGTTCTTTAGAGAAGTCGCTAGGTTGCATGGCATGCCTAGCACTATTGTTTCTCGTCGCAATGTTAAATTTTTGAGTTACTTTTGGAATTATTTATGGGCTAAACTTGGCACAAAATTGTTGTTTTCTACTACTTGTCATCCTCAAACGGATGGACAAACTGAAGTTGTCAATAGAACTTTGGGAACACTTTTCCGTGTTATTCTTAAAAAGAACTTGGATTGACATTTCTATGGACTTTATTTTGGGGTTGCCTAATACTAAGAAGGGGATGTATTCTATTTTTATTGTTGTGGATAGATTCTCTAAGATGGCACATTTTATAGCTTGTCATAAAACCGATGATGCTTCAAACATTGCGGATTTGTTCTTTAGAGAAGTCGCTAGGTTTCTTGGCATGCCTAGGACTATTGTTTCTGGTCGCGATGTTAAATTCTTGATATACTTTTGGAAGACTTTATGGACTGAACTTGGCACAAAATTGTTGTTTTCTACTACTTGTCATCCTCAAACGGATGGACAAACTGAAGTTGTCAATAGAACTTTGGGAACACTTTTGCGTGCAATTCTTAAAAAGAACTTGGATGGACATTTCTCTGGACTTTATTTTGGAGTTGCCTAGGCCTAAGAAGAGGAGGGATTCTATTTTTGTAGTTGAGGATAGATTCTCAAAGATGGCACATTTTATAGCTTGTCATGAAACCGATGATGCTTCAAACATTACGGATTTGTTCTTTAGAGAAGTCGCTAGGTTGCATGGCATGCCTAGGACTATTGTTTCTCGTCGCAATGTTAAATTTTTGAGTTACTTTTGGAATAATTTATGGGCTAAACTTGGCACAAAATTGTTGTTTTCTACTACTTGTCATCCTCAAACGGATGGACAAACTGAAGTTGTCAATATAATTTGGGAACACTTTTGCGTGCTATTCTTAAAAAGAACTTGGATTGACATTTCTATGGACTTTATTTTGGGGTTGTTGTGGATAGATTCTCTAAGATGGCACATTTTATAGCTTGTCATAAAACCGATGATGCTTCAAACATTGCGGATTTGTTCTTTAGAGAAGTCGCTAGGTTGCATGGCATGCCTAGGACTATTGATTCTCGTCGCAATGTTAAATTTTTGAGTTACTTTTGGAATAATTTATGGGCTAAACTTGGCACAAAATTGTTGTTTTCTACTACTTGTCATCCTAAAACGGATGGACAAACTGAAGTTGTCAATAGAACTTTGGGAACACTTTTCCGTGCTATTCTTAAAAAGAACTTGGATTGACATTTCTATGGACTTTATTTTGGGGTTGCCTAGGACTAAGAAGGGGATGTATTCTATTTTTGTTGTTTTGGATAGATTCTCTAAGATGGCACATTTTATAGCTTGTCATAAAACCGATGATGCTTCAAACATTGCGGATTTGTTCTTTAGAGAAGTCGCTAGGTTTCTTGGCATGCCTAGGACTATTGTTTCTGGTCGCGATGTTAAATTCTTGATATACTTTTGGAAGACTTTATGGGCTGAACTTGGCACAAAATTGTTGTTTTCTACTACTTGTCATCCTCAAACGGATGGACAAACTGAAGTTGTCAATATAACTTTGGGAACATTTTATAGCTTGTCATAAAACCGATGATGCTTCAAACATTGCGGATTTGTTCTTTAGAGAAGTCGCTAGGTTGCTTGGCAGGCCTATGACTATTGTTTCTGGTCGCGATGTTAAATTCTTGAGTTACTTTTGGAAGACTTTATGGGCTGAACTTGGCACAAAATTGTTGTTTTCTACTACTTGTCATCCTCAAACGGATGGACAAACTGAAGTTGTCAATAGAACTTTGGGAACACTTTTGCGTGCTATTCTTAAAAAGAACTTGGATTGAAATTTCTCTGGACTTTATTTTGGAGTTGTCTAGGCCTAAGAAGAGGAGAGATTCTATTTTTGTAGTTGTGGATAGATTCTCTAAGATGGCACATTTTATAGCTTGTCATGAAACCGATGATGCTTCAAACATGTCGGATTTGTTCTTTAGAGAAGTCGCTAGGTTGCATGGCATGCCTAGAACTATTGTTTCTCGTCGCAATGTTAAATTTTTGAGTTACTTTTGGAATAATTTATGGGCTAAACTTGGCACAAAATTGTTGTTTTCTACTACTTGTCATCCTCAAACAGATGGACAAACTGAAGTTGTCAATAGAACTTTGGGAACAATTTTGCGTGCTATTCTTAAAAAGAACTTGGATTGACATTTCTCTAGACTTTATTTTGGAGTTGCCTAGGCCTAAGAAGAGGAGGGATTCTATATTTGTAGTGGAGGATAGATTATCTAAGATGGCACATTTTATAGCTTGTCATGAAACCGATGATGCTTCAAACATTACGGATTTGTTCTTTAGAGAAGTCGCTAGGTTGCATGGCATGCCTAGGACTATTGTTTCTCGTCGCAATGTTAAATTTTTGAGTGACTTTTGGAATAATTTATGGGCTAAACTTGGCACAAAATTGTTGTTTTCTACTAATTGTCATCTTCAAACGGATGGACAAACTGAAGTTGTCAATATAACTTTGGGAACACTTTTGCGTGCTATTCTTAAAAAGAACTTGGATTGACATTTCTATGGACTTTATTTTGGGGTTGTTGTGGATAGATTCTCTAAGATGACACATTTTATAGCTTGTCATAAAACCGATGATGCTTCAAACATTGTGGATTTGTTCTTTAGAGAAGTCGCTAGGTTGCTTGGCATGCCTAGGACTATTGTTTCTGGTCGCGATGTTAAATTCTTGATATACTTTTGGAAGACTTTATGGGCTGAACTTGGCACAAAATTGTTGTTTTCTACTACTTGCCATCCTCAAACGGATGGACAAACTGAAGTTGTCAATAGAATTTTGGGAACACTTTCGCGTGCTATTCTTAAAAAGAACTTGGATGGACATTTCTCTGGACTTTATTTTGGAGTTGCCTAGGCCTAAGAAGAGGAGGGATTCTATTTTTGTAGTTGTGGATAGATTCTCAAAGATGGCACATTTTATAGCTTGTCATGAAACCGATGATGCTTCAAACATTACGGATTTGTTCTTTAGAGAAGTCGCTAGGTTGCATGGCATGCCTAGGACTATTGTTTCTCGTCGCAATGTTAAATTTTTGAGTTACTTTTGGAATAATTTATGGGCTAAACTTGGCACAAAATTGTTGTTTTCTACTACTTGTCATCCTCAAACAGATGGACAAACTGAAGTTGTCAATAGAACTTTGGGAACACTTTTGCGTGCTATTCTTAAAAAGAACTTGGATTGACATTTCTCTGGACTTTATTTTGGAGTTGCCTAGGCCTAAGAAGATGAGGGATTCTATATTTGTAGTTGAGGATAGATTCTCTAAGATGGCACATTTTATAGCTTGTCATGAAACCGATGATGCTTCAAACATTAAGGATAGATTCTCCATTGGCAAGGGTTTTCATCCATTTCAATTGCTTCCCACCTTTGATTCTTGGCTTTGTTTCGATTTCCGACTTGAGATCATCGTTCTCCGTGGTATAAGGAAGCTTAGGTAAGTTTTTGGTGCGATTCTAACGAGGTTTTGAGTTGAGGGTTATTTTGGATTTGATGTTTTGATGGTTCTATGGATTATTTAGCATGGACTTTTGGATTTAGTCTTGATATTGGTGTTATTTATGGATTATTGTTGTAGGTGGTGTACCAAGAGTATAGTTGGAGGTGTTCTATTGGTTTGTAAGTGGAATTTCATCCTTTTTGCTCACATGATATTATATGTATTGTGTTTTAAAGGTTTCAAAGTGTTATTCCCTTCCATTGATCCATTGCTATGTATTCATTTCATTGATTATCTATTGGAGGCATTGTATGTCTCACCATTGTTATAAAGGGAATACAAGAAATATTATGAGATTGCGAAACGACGGCCTTAAATGCTATTGAGAATTCAAATGTTTTATTGGATTGATTTATCATAGCCATGGCATTGCATGCAATTAGATGATCATCGACCATAGGCTTTTATCCCCTCACAGTTATCGATTTATATCGATGGGATATTGGCAACCACAGTTACAGATACTATTGATATCAATCCAACCATAGAAAAGAGAAATACCATCGTATTGCTATCTATTGCTATTGCTATTGCTACAGTTATTGCTACGTTATTCATGTTTCAGAGTCGATGGTATTTATGATTTAAAAGCCATGTTTTACAGTGTATACTATGTATCATTGCTATGTAAGAGTTCCACTTGCTGAGATTTATTCTCATTTCAGTTATTTTCATGTGATGCAGATAAGAGCGACGGACCGGGACGTTGACTGTGGATGGGGGTCATATGCATACGAAGATTGGAAGGATGATTATTTTGTACCATTTTGTAACATGATCACACTAATGATATTTTGTATTTTGTTATGTCATTGGAATGATCATGTTGTTATTTTGTAAACACTTTTATAAAATGTATTTTGAAACTCCTTCCATGTTTGAAAGAAAATTTTAAATTCCGCTGTATTTTAATTGTATCGGATCAGGGTGTCACATTTAGTGGTATCAGAGCGGTGTTCTTCGGACCAATGCATATGACTTCGTCTACTTTCAACTGTCCGGGTATGTTTTCTTGCATCTATCCATTGTTATATATATTGATTGGTGTCTTGTGAGCAATTGTAGAGTATGCCTCCTAAGCGTAAGGCGGCAGAGGGTGAGGATAGTTCTTCCTCGAGAGTTGTCGACGAGTTCGGCAAGTTGCTTAAGGAGCAGGCTAAGGTGCATAGCGATCAGATTCAACAGTTGCTCCGATTGCAAGGAGCAGGACAGGGTCGAGGCCAAGTGAGAGGTCAAGTTGCTCAGGCTGTTGGCACTGATGCCGTCTTTTCTTCTTTTAAGAGAATGGATCCACCAGAATTCGCAGGTAGCACCGATCCTCTAGTTGCTGTCGAGTGGGTTAAGGCGCTTGAAGCTATCTTCGATCATCTCCAGTATGAGGACAAAGACAGGATTAGCTGTGCAGTGTTCATGTTGGTTAAGGCTGCCCGCATTTGGTGGAATGCTACGAAAGTTGGAGTTGATGTTGCGACATTGAAGTGGTCAGAGTTCACTGACTTGTTCTACGACAAGTATTTCCCCGACGCACTTCGAGCGAGGAAGGTTACGGAGTTCTTGGAACTTAGACAGGGGAGCTTGGATGTTGGCCAGTATATTCTGAAGTTCGAGGAGGGTTGCCTATTTGCTCGGTATATTGCTTCGAACGACAAGGACAAGGGCGCTCATTTCATTCGAGGCCTTAGAGCGGAGATTCGTCGTGATATCAACATGTCCAAAGCTGTTACTTTCAAGGAGATTGTGTCCAAGGCACTGTTGGCCGAGCAGGACGAGAAGGACATCGCCAGGGAGAGGCAAGAGAGACACCAGGCCATTGCTCAGAGAGGCCAGGGTTCGAATCAGAGGGGCAGGGATCGTTTCAAGGGCAAGGGCAAGATGGAGCCGAGTTCCAGACCACCGCCAGTTCCATTTGATCCCGAGAAGCCACTGTGTCCAAAGTGTGGTAAGCATCATCGAGGAGAGTGCAGATTGGGCACTCATACTTGTTTTCGTTGTGGCGCGGCGGGTCACGTTGCTAGGAATTGCCCGAGGGGAGATAGCCAAGGGAAGGTGCAGGGTCGTATCTTTGCGATGACCAAGGAAGGTATTAATCGTGAATCTTCATTGATCCTTAGTACTATTTTGATTTCAGGCAGAGTAGCTACTACTTTGATTGATACTGGTGCTACTCATTCTTTTATGTCTGAATTATTTTTGAGATCTTTGGGTTTAGTTCCTTCTATTCTTCCCCTTCATCTTAATGTTGTTTTACCTTCGGGGGATGTCTTGTGCCCGACATCAATTGTCTTTGCGTGCCCTGTTCGTATTGAGGAGCGAGTTGTATTCGCTGATTTGATTGTTATCCCTATGGTTGCCTTCGATGTTATTCTTGGCATGGATTGGCTTTCGACTTACCGTGCAGTTATCGATTGTGTTGCTAAGAAGGTGACTTTTGCAGATGATGGCCAGGGAGGAGCGCTCGCCAGTGCAGGTACTTCGCTGGTCCTTCCTTTTATTTCTTGCTTTGAGGCTGAGAGATTGTTGTGTAGAGGTTGCGATGGGTTTCTTGCTTCTATTGTGGATGTTGATAGATTGATTAAGTTGAATGTAGATGATATTGATGTGGTGAGAGAGTTTGCTGATGTGTTTGAGGATGATGTTCCGGGTTTGCCGCCGGATAGAGATGTTGAGTTTGTGATCGATTTAGCTCCAGGTACGGTTCCTATTTCTAAGGCTCCGTACCGAATGGCCCCTACCGAGATGAAGGAGTTGAAGACTCAGTTGCAGGATCTTTTAGACAAGGGCTTTATTCGTCCGAGTTCTTCGCCTTGGGGAGCTCCGGTTCTATTTGCCAAGAAGAAGGATGGTTCTTTGCGACTGTGTATCGACTACAGGGAGCTTAACAAAGTAACTGTCAAGAACAAGTATCCGTTGCCTCGGATAGATGATTTGTTTGATCAGCTCCATGGTGCTACTGTGTTCTCGAAGATTGATCTTCGGTCTGGCTACTATCAGTTGAAGGTTAGGGAGTCTGATATCCCTAAGACAGCTTTCCGGACCAGGTACGGTCACTATGAGTTTCTTGTCATGTCTTTTGGTTTGACCAATGCCCCTTCAGTCTTCATGGATCTGATGAACCGTGTGTTCAAGCCTTATCTGGATAGCTTCGTTATTGTTTTCATCGACGATATCCTGATCTATTCCAAATCCAGAGAGCTTCATGCAGAGCATCTCAGAGTGGTGCTTCAGTTGTTGCGAGAGAAGAGGTTGTTTGCCAAGTTGAAGAAGTGTGAGTTTTGGCTAGATCAGATTTCTTTTCTAGGCCATGTGGTTTCGAGAGATGGCATTGCTGTTGATCCGTTGAAGATAGAGGCGATTCAGAGTTGGCCTATTCCTACCACTGTTTCTGAGGTACGCAGTTTCCTCGGTTTGGCGGGTTACTATCGTCGTTTCATTTCAGGTTTCTCCAAGATTGCCCTACCATTGTCCAATCTGACGAGGAAGACTGTGAAGTTCGAGTGGTCTATCGATTGCCAGAGTGCATTTCAGGAGTTGAAGGACAGATTGACGACAGCTCCTGTTCTTTCTTTGCCCAGTGGTTCAGAGGATTTTGTGGTCTATACCGATGCGTCGAAGAGAGGCCTTGGTGCAGTGTTGATGCAGCGAGGTAAGGTCATTGCCAATGCGTCTCGCCAGTTGAAGGATTATGAGAAGAATTATCCGACGCACGATTTGGAGCTTGCAGCTGTGGTTTTCGCCCTTAAGATTTGGAGACATTATCTGTATGGCGAAAATTGTGAGATCTTCACAGACCACAAGAGTTTGAAGTATCTGTTCTCGCAGAAAGAGCTCAATATGCGACAGAGGAGGTGGTTAGAGCTTGTCAAGGATTACGATGTGACGATCAGTTATCACCCAGGGAAGGCGAATGTTGTGGCTGATGCTTTGAGCCGCAAGTCGAGTGCTTCATTGAGTTCTTTGATTCAGAGACCATTGTTGATGGATTTGCAGAGAGAGGAGATTGATCTGGTGATTCCAGGGACCATTGCTCGCTTTTCAGCGTTGGTCATTCGATCTACTTTGACGGACATGATCCGTAGAGAGCAGTCGACTGATGTTCAGTTGACAGAGTTGAGAGCTAGAGCTGAGGCTAGAAGGAATTCAGAGTTTAGTCTGAATGGTGATGATTTGGTAACTTTCAGAGGCCGCATTTGTGTTCCTTCTGGCGACGATATTCGTAGAGACGTCTTGACAGAGGCTCATACCGCACCTTATTCGATTCATCCAGGCAGTACGAAGATGTATCAGGATCTTCGTCGACTTTACTGGTGGCCAGGTATGAAGAAAGATATTGCTTTGTTCATTTCTCAGTGCCTTACTTGTCAGCAGGTTAAGATTGAGCACCAGAGACCTGCTGGGACATTGCTTTCTTTGCCGATTCCTCAGTGGAAGTGGGAGCACATCACCATGGATTTCGTGACTGGTCTGCCCAGAGTTCAGAGGGGTTATAATTCCATTTGGGTCATTGTTGATAGATTGACCAAGTCGGCTCATTTTCTCCCAGTCAAGACGACGTATTCGATGTCTCAGTATGCCGAGGATTACATTGCAGAGATTGTTAGACTTCATGGAGTTCCTGTGTCGATCGTGTCTGATCGTGACCCTAGATTTACCTCAGAGTTTTGGAAGAGTTTGCACAGAGCTATGGGTTCTCGATTAGCTTTCAGTACAGCTTATCATCCTCAGAGCGACGGTCAGTCGGAGAGAGTCATTCAGATTCTGGAGGATATGCTCAGAGCTTGTACTATTGACTATTCTGGTAGCTGGGATTCCAAGCTGCCACTTGTGGAGTTCACGTACAACAATAGCTACCAGGCGACGATTGGCATGGCACCGTATGAGGAACTTTATGGCAGGAAGTGCAGATCTCCTTTGTTTTGGGATGAGGTTGGAGAGAGGAAGATGTTGGGTCCCGAGTTGGTCCAACAGACTGCCGATGTTGTTGCAGTTATCAGAGAGAGGATGAAGACTGCTCAGTCCAGACAGAAGAGCTATGCAGACGTTCGTCGTAGACCTTTGAAGTTCGAGGTTGGCGATCATGTTTTTCTGAAGATAGCACCTCTCAAGGGTGTGATGCGATTTGGCAAGAAGGGCAAGTTGAGCCCTAGATTCATTGGTCCATTCGAGATATTGGACAGAGTGGGTGACCGAGCCTACAGATTAGCCCTACCGCCCGATCTTGACAGAGTCCATAATGTGTTTCACGTATCGATGCTCAGGAAGTATATTGCAGATCCTTCCCATGTTCTTCGCCATGAGCCATTGGACTTGACGCCGAGTTTGACTTACCATGAGATTCCGATTCAGATTCTGGATCGCACAGTTAGAGTTCTGAGGAACAAAGAGATCGGCATCGTTAAAGTCCTTTGGAGGAACCATTTGATTGAGGAGGCTACGTGGGAACCAGAGATTGAGATGAGAGAGAGGTATCCTGAGTTGTTCGTGCCGTGACGTCAATTTCGAGGACGAAATTCCTCTAAGGAGGGGAGATTGTAATAGCCGAGCCCGGTGTACGGTACGGTTTAAGCTTTATTGTGTTAATTGGGTTTTGTGATTAGATGATTATAGTTGTGTTTTGGGCTATAGTATTATTGGTTATTATTTATTTGAGGTGTTAGTTGGTGTTGATTGTTCGTTTCAGCGTTTCGAATCGATTTTTAGTTGTTTTGTTACTGTTCATTGCCGTGAGTAGAGTGCACCCGCGCTCTTAGATGAGTGCCCCCGCGGTGTACTATTCATGATTTTGGTTTTGGAGGGCCGTGGCATCACCGCACCCGCGGCAGTGCAAGGACCGCACCCGCGGTGAGACCGCACCCGCGGTAATTGTAGCACCGCACCCGCGGTGTTCGTGCATGGGATTTATTTTGGTTGCCGTGAGCTTAGCGCACCCGCGGTGCTTGTGTTGGCGCACCCGCGGTGTAAGTATGGGCGAGTTTTTAAGTGACTTTTTGGGAGTTGTTGGCCATACCTACCTTATCTTCTTTCCTCCATTTCCGATTTTCTCTCTTTTGGCAAGGGTTTTCATCCATTTCAATTGCTTCCCACCTTTGATTCTTGGCTTTGTTTCGATTTCCGACTTGAGATCATCGTTCTCCGTGGTATAAGGAAGCTTAGGTAAGTTTTTGGTGCGATTCTAATGAGGTTTCGAGTTAAGGGTTATTTTGGATTTGATGTTTGAGTTGTTTAATGGATTATTTGGCTTGTACTTGTGGATCTAGAGTTGATATTGGTGTTATTTATGGATTATTGTTGTAGGTGGTGTACCAAGAGCTTATTTGAGGTGTTCTATTGGTAGTAAGTGGAATTTCATCCTTTTTGCTCACATGATATTATATGTATTGTGTTTTAAAGATTTTAAAGTGATATTCCCTTCCATTGATCCATTGTTATGTATTCGTTTCATTGATTATCTATTGGAGGCATTGTATGTCTCACCATTGTTATAAAGGGAATACAAGATATATTATGAGATTGCGAAACGACGGCCTTAAATGCTATTGAGAATTCAAATGTTTTATTGGATTGATTAATCATAGCCATAGCATTGCATGCAATTAGATGATCATCGACCATAGGCTTTTATCCCCTCACAGTTATCGATTTATATCGATGGGATATTGGCAACCACAGTCACAGATACTATTGATATCAATCCAACCATAGAAAAGAGAAATACCATCGTTTTGCTATCTATTGCCATTGCTATTGCTACAGTTATTGCTACGTTATTCATGTTTCAGAGTCGATGGTATTTATGATTTAAAAGCCATGTTTTACAGTGTATACTATGTATCATTGCTATGTAAGAGTTCCACTTGCTGAGATTTATTCTCATTTCAGTTATTTTCATGTGATGCAGATAAGAGCGACGGACCGGGACGTTGACTGTGGATGGGGGTCATATGCATACGAAGATTGGAAGGATGATTATTTTGTACCATTTTGTAACATGATCACACTAATGATATTTTGTATTTTGTTATGTCATTGGAATGATCATGTTGTTATTTTGTAAACACTTTTATAAAATGTATTTTGAAACTCCTTCCATGTTTGAAAGAAAATTTTAAATTCCGCTGTATTTTAATTGTATCGGATCAGGGTGTCACAGCGCGGGTGCACTCAAGCCACGGCCAAGCACTATTTCCATGCAACTAAAATCGATCCGGAACTCTGAAACAAACAACCAACAACAACTAACACCTCAAGAACAATATACTAAACATACTATAGCCCATAAACACAACTCTAAACCTCTAATCAAATAACTCAAATAACAAACGAAACTTAAATCGTACCGTACACTGGGCTCGGCTATTACAATCTCCCCCCCTTAAGGGAATTTCGTCCGCGAAATTGACGTCACGGCACGAACAACTCAGGATACTTCTCTCTTATCTCCTCCTCTGGTTCCCACGTAGCCTCCTCTAACAAATGGTTCCTCCAAAGAACTTTGACAATGCCGATCTCTTTGTTCCTCAGAACTCTAACTGTGCGATCCAGAATCTGAATCGGAATCTCTTGATACGTCAAATTCGGCGTCAAGTCCAATGGCTCATGGCGAAGAACATGGGAAGGATCTGCAACATACTTCCTGAGCATCGAAACGTGAAACACATTATGAACTCTGTCAAGATCTGGAGGTAGGGCTAATCTGTAGGCTCGATCGCCAACTCTGTCCAATATCTCGAATGGACCAATAAATCTAGGACTCAACTTGCCCTTCTTGCCAAATCGCATCACACCCTTGAGAGGTGCTATCTTCAGAAACACGTGGTCGCCAACCTCGAACTGCAAAGGTCTGCGACGAACATCTGCATAGCTCTTCTGTCTGGACTGGGCAGTCTTCATCCTTTCTCTGATAACAGCAACAACATCAGCAGTCTGCTGGACCAACTCTGGTCCCAACATCTTCCTCTCACCAACCTCGTCTCAATACAAGGGAGACCTGCACTTCCTGCCATAAAGTGCCTCATACGGTGTCATGCCAATCGTCGCCTGGTAGCTATTATTATAAGTGAACTCAGCCAAAGGCAACAAAGAATCCCAGCTACTTGGAAAGTCTATAGTACAAGCTCTGAGCATATCCTCAAGAATCTGAATGACTCTCTCTGACTGACCATCACTCTGAGGATGGATGATAGGCTGTACTGAACGCTAATCGCGAACCCATAGCTCTGTGCAAACTCTTCCAAAACTCTGAAGTAAATCTGGGGTCACGATCAGACACGATCGACACAGGGACACCATGAAGTCTGACAATCTCTGCTATGTAGTCCTCGGCATACTGGTTCATCGAATACGTCGTCTTGACTGGAAGAAAGTGCGCTGACTTAGTCAATATATCAACGATAACCCAAATAGAATTGAAACCTCTCCGCACTTGGGAAGACCAGTCACGAAATCCATCGTAATATGCTCCCACTTCCACTGAGGAATCGGCAACGACAACAATGTCCCAGCAGGTCTCTGGTGCTCAATCTTCACCTGCTGACAAGTAAGGCACTGAGAAATGAACACGGCAACATCCTTCTTCATACCTGGCCACCTGTAGAGTCGACGAAGATCCTGATACATCTTCGTACTGCCTGGATGAATCGAATACGGCGCGGTATGAGCCTCTGTCAGAATATCTCTACGAATATCATCGCCAACAGGAACACAAATACGACCTCTGAAAGTCACCAAACCATCACCATTCAAGGCGAACTCTGAATTACCTCTAATCTCTGCTCTATCTCTCAACTCTGTCAACTGAACATCAGTCGACTGCTCTCTACGGATCCTGTCCGTCAATGAAGATCGAATAACTAACGCTGAAAGACGAGCAATGGTGCCTGGAATCACCAGATCAATATCCTCTCTCTGCAAATCCATCAGCAACGGTCTCTGAATCAAAGAACTCAATGAAACACTCGACTTGCGGCTTAAAGCATCAGCCACAACATTCGCCTTCCCTGGGTGATAACTGATAGTCACATCGTAATCCTTGACAAGCTCTAACCACCTCCTCTGTCGCATATTGAGCTCTTTCTGCGAGAACAGATACTTCAAACTCTTGTGGTCTGTGAAGATCTCACGCTTTTCGCCATACAGATAATGTCTCCAAATCTTAAGGGCGAAAACCACAGCTGCTAGCTCCAAATCGTGCGTCGGATAATTCTTCTCATAATCCTTCAACTGGCGAGAAGCATAGGCAATGACCTTACCTCTCTGCATCAACACTGCACCGAGACCCTTCTTCGACGCATCGGTAAAGACAACAAAGTCCTCTGAACCACTGGGCAATGCGAGAATAGGAGCTGACGTCAATCTATCCTTCAACTCCTGAAATGCGCTCTGGCAATCTATAGACCACTCGAACTTCACAGTCTTCCTTGTCAGATTGGACAATGGCAGGGCAATCTTGGAAAAATCCGAAATGAAACGACGATAATAACCCGCCAAACCAAGGAAACTGCGTACCTCTGAAACAGTCGTAGGAATAGGCCACTTCTGAATCGCCTCTATCTTCATCGGATCAACAGCAATGCCATCCCTCGAAACGACATGGCCTAGAAAAGAAATCTGATCCAGCCAAAACTCACACTTCTTCAACTTAGCAAACAACCTCCGCTCTCTCAGCAACTGGAGAACAACTCTGAGATGCTCTGAATGAAGCTCTCTGGTCTTGGAATAGATCAAGATATCGTCGATAAAGACAATGACGAAGCTATCCAAATACGGCTTGAACACACGGTTCATCAGGTCCATGAAAACAGAAGGGGCATTGGTCAAACCAAAAGACATCACGAGAAACTCATAGTGACCATACCTGGTCCTGAAAGCCGTCTTAGGGATATCAGACTCCCTAACCTTCAACTGATAGTAGCCAGACCGAAGATCAATCTTAGAGAAAACAGTGGCACCCTGGAGTTGGTCAAATAGATCGTCAATCCGTGGCAACGGATACTTGTTCTTGATCGTCACTTTGTTGAGCTCTCTGTAATCGATACACAGACGCAAAGACCCGTCCTTCTTCTTAACAAATAGAACCGGAGCTCCCCAAGGCGAAGAACTCGGACGAATAAAACCCTTATCTAGAAGATCCTACAACTGCGTCTTCAACTCTTTCATCTCAGTAGGAGCCATCCTATACGGAGCCTTAGAAATAGGAACCGTACCTGGAGCAAGATCAATAACAAACTCTACATCTCTATCCGACGGCAAACCCGGAACATCATCCTCAAACACATCCGCAAACTCCCTCACCACATCAATATCATCAATATTCAACTTAATCAGTCTATCCATATCCACAACAGATGCTAGAAAAACATCACAACCTCTACACAATAGCCTCTCAGCATCAAGACACGAAATAAAAGGAAGGACCAGCGAAGTACCTGAGCTGGCGAGAACTCCTCCCTGGCCATCATCTGCAAAAGTCACCGTCTTAGCAACGCAATCAATAATAGCACGATAGGTCGACAGCCAATCCATGCCAAGAATAACATCAAAGGCAACCATCGGGATCACAATCAAATCAGCAAAGACCTCTCGCATCAGCCACAAGATTCTCTAAGATGGCACATTTTATAGCTTGTCATAAAACCGATGATGCTTCAAACATTGCGGATTTGTTCTTTAGAGAAGTCGCTAGGTTTCTTGGCATGCCTAGGACTATTGTTTCTGGTCGCGATGTTAAATTCTTGATATACTTTTGGAAGACTTTATGGGCTGAACTTGGCACAAAATTGTTGTTTTCTACTACTTGTCATCCTCAAATGGATGGACAAACTGAAGTTGTCAATAGAACTTTGGGAACACTTTTGCGTGCTATTCTTAAAAAGAACTTGGATGGACATTTCTCTGGACTTTATTTTGGAGTTGCCTAGGCCTAAGAAGAGGAGGGATTCTATTTTTGTAGTTGTGGATAGATTCTCAAAGATGGCACATTTTATAGCTTGTCATGAAACCGATGATGCTTCAAACATTACGGATTTGTTCTTTAGAGAAGTCGCTAGGTTGCATGGCATGCCTAGGACTATTGTTTCTCGTCGCAATGTTAAATTTTTGAGTTACTTTTGGAATAATTTATGGGCTAAACTTGGCACAAAATTGTTGTTTTCTACTACTTGTCATCCTTAAAAAGATGGACAAACTGAAGTTGTCAATAGAACTTTGGGAACACTTTTACGTGCTATTCTTAAAAAGAACTTGGATTGACATTTCTCTGGACTTTATTTTGGAGTTGCCTAGGCCTAAGAAGAGGAGGGATTCTATATTTGTAGTTGAGGATAGATTCTCTAATATGGCACATTTTATAGCTTGTCATGAAACCGATGATGCTTCAAACATTACGGATTTTTTCTTTAGAGAAGTCGCTAGGTTGCATGGCATGCCTAGGACTATTGTTTCTCGTCGCAATGTTAAATTTTTGAGTTACTTTTGGAATAATTTATGGGCTAAACTTGGCACAAAATTTTTGTTTTCTACTACTTGTCATCCTCAAACGTATGGACAAACTGAAGTTGTCAATATAACTTTGGGAACACTTTTGCGTGCTATTCTTAAAATGAACTTGGATTGACATTTCTATGGACTTTATTTTGGGGTTGTTGTGGATAGATTCTCTAAGATGGCACATTTTATAGCTTGTCATAAAACCGATGATGCTTCAAACATTGCGGATTTGTTCTTTAGAGAAGTCGCTAGGTTGCATGGCATGCCTAGGACTATTGTTTCTCGTCGCAATGTTAAATTTTTGAGTTACTTTTGGAATAATTTATGGGCTAAACTTGGCACAAAATTGTTGTTTTCTACTACTTGTCATCCTAAAACGGATGGACAAACTGAAGTTGTCAATAGAACTTTGGGAACACTTTTCCGTGCTATTCTTAAAAAGAACTTGGATTGACATTTCTATGGACTTTATTTTGGGGTTGCCTAGGACTAAGAAGGGGATGTATTCTATTTTTGTTGTTGTGGATAGATTCTCTAAGATGGCACATTTTATAGCTTGTCATAAAACCGATGATGCTTCAAACATTGCGGATTTGTTCTTTAGAGAAGTCGCTAGGTTTCTTGGCATGCCTAGGACTATTGTTTCTGGTCGCGATGTTAAATTCTTGATATACTTTTGGAAGACTTTATGGGCTGAACTTGGCATAAAATTGTTGTTTTCTACTACTTGTCATCCTCAAACGGATGGACAAACTGAAGTTGTCAATATAACTTTGGGAACATTTTATAGCTTGTCATAAAACCGATGATGCTTCAAACATTGCGGATTTGTTCTTTAGAGAAGTCGCTAGGTTGCTTGGCATGCCTATGACTATTGTTTCTGGTCGCGATGTTAAATTCTTGAGTTACTTTTGGAAGACTTTATGGGCTGAACATGGCACAAAATTGTTGTTTTCTACTACTTGTCATCCTCAAACGGATGGACAAACTGAAGTTGTCAATAGAACTTTAGGGAACACTTTTGCGTGCTATTCTTAAAAAGAACTTGGATTGACATTTCTCTGGACTTTATTTTGGAGTTTCCTAGGCCTAAGAAGAGGAGGGATTCTATTTTTGTAGTTGTGGATAGATTCTCTAATATGGCACATTTTATAGCTTGTCATGAAACCGATGATGCTTCAAACATGCCGGATTTGTTCTTTAGAGAAGTCGCTAGGTTGCATGGCATGCCTAGCACTATTGTTTCTCGTCGCAATGTTAAATTTTTGAGTTACTTTTGGAATTATTTATGGGCTAAACTTGGCACAAAATTGTTGTTTTCTACTACTTGTCATCCTCAAACGGATGGACAAACTGAAGTTGTCAATAGAACTTTGGGAACACTTTTCCGTGTTATTCTTAAAAAGAACTTGGATTGACATTTCTATGGACTTTATTTTGGGGTTGCCTAATACTAAGAAGGGGATGTATTCTATTTTTATTGTTGTGGATAGATTCTCTAAGATGGCACATTTTATAGCTTGTCATAAAACCGATGATGCTTCAAACATTGCGGATTTGTTCTTTAGAGAAGTCGCTAGGTTTCTTGGCATGCCTAGGACTATTGTTTCTGGTCGCGATGTTAAATTCTTGATATACTTTTGGAAGACTTTATGGACTGAACTTGGCACAAAATTGTTGTTTTCTACTACTTGTCATCCTCAAACGGATGGACAAACTGAAGTTGTCAATAGAACTTTGGGAACACTTTTGCGTGCAATTCTTAAAAAGAACTTGGATGGACATTTCTCTGGACTTTATTTTGGAGTTGCCTAGGCCTAAGAAGAGGAGGGATTCTATTTTTGTAGTTGTGGATAGATTCTCAAAGATGGCACATTTTATAGCTTGTCATGAAACCGATGATGCTTCAAACATTACGGATTTGTTCTTTAGAGAAGTCGCTAGGTTGCATGGCATGCCTAGGACTATTGTTTCTCGTCGCAATGTTAAATTTTTGAGTTACTTTTGGAATAATTTATGGGCTAAACTTGGCACAAAATTGTTGTTTTCTACTACTTGTCATCCTCAAACAGATGGACAAACTGAAGTAGTCAATAGAACTTTGGGAACACTTTTGCGTGCTATTCTTAAAAAGAACTTGGATTGACATTTCTCTGGACTTTATTTTGAGTTGCCTAGGCCTAAGAAGAGGAGGGATTCTATATTTGTAGTTGAGGATAGATTCTCTAAGATGGCACATTTTATAGCTTGTCATGAAACCGATGATGCTTCAAACATTACGGATTTGTTCTTTAGAGAAGTCGCTAGGTTGCATGGCATGCCTAGGACTATTGTTTCTCGTCGCAATGTTAAATTTTTGAGTTACTTTTGGAATAATTTATGGGCTAAACTTGGCACAAAATTGTTGTTTTCTACTACTTGTCATCCTCAAACGGATGGACAAACTGAAGTTGTCAATATAATTTGGGAACACTTTTGCGTGCTATTCTTAAAAAGAACTTGGATTGACATTTCTATGGACTTTATTTTGGGGTTGTTGTGGATAGATTCTCTAAGATGGCACATTTTATAGCTTGTCATAAAACCGATGATGCTTCAAACATTGCGGATTTGTTCTTTAGAGAAGTCGCTAGGTTGCATGGCATGCCTAGGACTATTGATTCTCGTCGCAATGTTAAATTTTTGAGTTACTTTTGGAATAATTTATGGGCTAAACTTGGCACAAAATTGTTGTTTTCTACTACTTGTCATCCTAAAACGGATGGACAAACTGAAGTTGTCAATAGAACTTTGGGAACACTTTTCCGTGCTATTCTTAAAAAGAACTTGGATTGACATTTCTATGGACTTTATTTTGGGGTTGCCTAGGACTAAGAAGGGGATGTATTCTATTTTTGTTGTTTTGGATAGATTCTCTAAGATGGCACATTTTATAGCTTGTCATAAAACCGATGATGCTTCAAACATTGCGGATTTGTTCTTTAGAGAAGTCGCTAGGTTTCTTGGCATGCCTAGGACTATTGTTTCTGGTCGCGATGTTAAATTCTTGATATACTTTTGGAAGACTTTATGGGCTGAACTTGGCACAAAATTGTTGTTTTCTACTA